>NW_027480753.1:0-267408 GCF_051401765.1 Calliopsis andreniformis | reverse complement strand
GTTGAGGATTGAAGATTGAGTATTGAGGATTGAAGATGGAGGATTGAGGATTGAGGATCGAGGATTGAAGATTGAAGATTGAGTATTGAGGATTGACGATTAAGATTGAGGATTCAGGATTGAGGATTGAGGATTGAAGATTGAGGATTGCGGACTGAATATTGAGGGTTGAGTGATGAGAATTGATGTTTGTGGATAGAGATCGGAAGATTGCAGATTGAGTATTGAGTATTGAAAACAGTGAATTGAAGATATTCTATTGAGGATTGAGGATTGACAACTGATTGTTGAGGACTCAGGGCTGAAGATTGAGGATTCAGGATTGAGGATTCAGGATTGAGGTTTGAGGACTGAGGATTGAGGTTTGGGTATTGGGTTTGAGGATTGAAGATTGAGGGTTGGGGATTGAGGATTGAGGATTGAGGATTGAAGATTGAATATTAATGATTGAAGATTGAGGACTGAGGATTGAGGGTTGTGGTTTGAGGACGAGGACTGAGGGCTGAGTATTGATGTTTGGAGTCTGAGGATTGAGGGTTGAGGATTGAGAATTGAGGATTGAGGATTGAGGATTGAAGATTGAGGATTCGGTATTGAGGATTGAAGAATGAGGATTGAGGAGTGAGGACTGAGGATTGAGGATTGCAGATTGAGTATTGAGGATTGAGGATTGAGGATTGAAGATTCAGTATTGAGGATTGAAGATTGAGAATTGAGGACTGAGGATTGAATATTGAGGACTGAGTGTTGAGGGTTGAGTGATGAGAATGGATGTTTGTGGGTAGAGATCTGAAGATTGCAGATGGGGTATTGAGTATTGAAGACTGTGAATTGAGGATATTCTATTGAGGATTGAGGATTGGCAACAGATTGCTGATGACTGAGGGCTGAAGGTTGAGGATTCAGGATTGAGGATTCAGAATTGAGGTTTGAGGACTGAGGACTGAGGATTGAAGATTGAGTATTGAGGATCGAAGATTGAGGATTGAGGATTGGGGATTGAGAATTGAGGAATGAGGATGAGGGCTGAGGTTTGAGGATTGAGGTTTGAGTACTGAGGACTGAGGATTGAGGATTGAGGATTGAAGATTGAGGATTGGGTATTGAGGATTGAACATTGAGGATTGGGGACTGAGGATTGAAGATTGAGGATTGAGGATTGAGGACTGAGGACTGAGGATTGAAGATTCAGTATTGAGTGTTGAAGATTGAGAATTGAGGACTGAGGATTGAACATTGAGGACTGAGTGTTGAGGGTTGAGTGATGAGAATGGACGTTTGTGGGTAGAGATCTGAAGACTGCAGATGGGGTATTGAGTATTGAAGACTGTGAATTGAGGATATTCTATTGAGGATTGAGGATTGGCAACAGATTGTTGATGACTGAGGGCTGAAGGCTGAGGATTCAGGATTGAGGATTCAGAATTGAGGTTTGAGGACTGAGGACTGAGGATTGAAGATTGAGGATTGAGGATTGAGGACTGAGGACTGAGGATTGAAGATTCAGTATTGAGTATTGAAGATTGAGAATTGAGGACTGAGGATTGAACATTGAGGACTGAGTGTTGAGGGTTGAGTGATGAGAATGGACGTTTGTGGGTAGAGATCTGAAGACTCCAGATGGGGTATTGAGTATTGAAGACTGTGAATTGAGGATATTCTATTGAGGATTGAGGATTGGCAACAGATTGTTGATGACTGAGGGCTGAAGGCTGAGGATTCAGGATTGAGGATTCAGAATTGAGGTTTGAGGACTGAGGACTGAGGATTGAAGATTGAGTATTGAGGATTGAAGATTGAGGATTGAGGATTGAGAATTGAGGAATGAGAATGAGGGCTGAGGGCTGAGGATTGTGGTTTGAGGACTGAGGGCTGAGGATTGAGGATTGAGGATTTAAGATTGAGGGTTGGGTATTCAGGATTGAAGAATGAGGATTGAGGATTGAGGATTGAGGATTGAGGATTGAGGATTGAGGACTGAGGATTGAGGATTGAGTATTGAAGATTGAGTATTGAGGATTGAAGATTGAGGATTGAGGATTGAGGATTGAGGATAGAGGATTGAAGGTTGAGGATTGGGGATTGAGGATTGACGATTGAGGATTGAGTATTGAGGATTGAGGATTGAGGATTGAAGATTGTCGATTGAGGATTGAGAATTGAGGATTGAGAATTGAGGACTGAGGATTGAAGATTGAGCATTGAGGATTGAAGGTTGACGATTGAGGATTGAGGATTGAGGTTTGAGGATTGAATATTGAGGATTGGGGACTGAGTGTTGAGGGTTGAGTGATGAGAATTGATGTTTGTGTACAGAGATTTCAAGATTGCAGATTGAGTATTGTGTATTGAAAACTGTGATTGTTTATATTGTATTGAGGATTGAGGATTGACAACTGACTGTTGAGGACTGAGGGCTGAAGATTGAGGATTCAGGATTGAGGATTCAGGATTGAGGATTGAGGATTGAGGATTGAGGATTGAGGATTGAGGATTGAGGATTGAAGGTTGAATATTGATGAATGAAGATTGAGGATTGAGGACTGAGTGTTGTGGATTGAGGACGAGGACTGAGGGTTGGGTATTGATGCTTGAGGTCTGAGGTTTGAGGATTGAGGATTGCGAATTGAGGATTGAGGATTGAGGATTGATGATTGAGGATTGGGTATTGAGGATTGAAGAATGAGGATTGACGATTGAGGATTGAGTATTGAGGATTGAGGATTGAGGATTGAGGATTGAAGATTGAGAATTGAGGATTGAGGATTGAGGATTGAGGATTGAGGATTGAAGGTTGAGGATTGAGGGTTGAGTATAGAGGATTGAAGATTGAGGATTGGGGACTGAGGATTGAAAATTGAGGATTGAGAATTGAGGACTGAGGACTGAGGATTGAAGATTCAGTATTGAGGATTGAAGATTTAGAATTGAGGACTGAGGATTGAACATTGAGGACTGAGTGTTGAGGGTTGAGTGATGAGAATGGATGTTTGTGGGTAGAGATCTGAAGAATGCAGATGGGATATTGAGTATTGAAGACTGTGAATTGAGGATATTCTATTGAGGATTGAGGATTGGCAACAGATTGTTGATGACTGAGGGCTGAAGGTTGAGGATTCAGGATTGAGGATTCAGAATTGAGGTTTGAGGACTGAGGACTGAGGATTGAAGATTGAGTATTGAGGTTTGAAGATTGAGGATTGAGGATTGAGGATTGAGAATTGAGGAATGAGGATGAGGGCTGAGGGTTGAGGATTGTGGTTTGAGGACTGAGGACTGAGGATTGAGGATTGAGGATTGAAGATTGAGGGTTGGGTATTCAGGATTGAAGAATGAGGATTGAGGATTGAGGATTGAGGATTGAGGATTGAGGATTGAGTATTGAGGACTGAGGATTGAGGATTGAGTATTGAAGATTGAGTATTGAGGATTGAAGATTGAGGATTGAGGATTGAGGATTGAGGATAGAGGATTGAAGGTTGAGGATTGAAGATTGAGGATTGGGTATTGAGGATTGAAGAATGAGGATTGAGGATTGAGCATTGAAGATTGAGGATTGGGTATTGAGGATTGAAGAATGAGGATTGAGGATTGAGGATTGAGGATTGAGGATTGAAGATTGGGTATTGATGATTGAAGATTCAGTATTGAGGATTGAAGATTGAGAATTGATGGTTGAGTATTGAACATTGAGGACTGAGTGTTGAGGGTTGAGTGATGAGAATTGATGTTTGTGGATAGAGATCTGAAGATTGCAGATTGAGTATTGAGTATTGAAATCTGTGACTTGATGATATTCTATTGAGGATTGAGTATTGACGTCTGATTGTTGAGGTCTGAAGTCTGAAGATTGAGGATTCAGGATTGAGGTTAGAGGACTGAGGATTGAGGATTGAGGATTCAGGCTTGAGGACTGAGGCTTGAGGATTGAAGATTGAGGATTGAGGATTGAGGATGAGGGATGAGGGTTGAGGATTGAGGCTTGAGGACTGAGGACTGAGGATTGAGGATTGAGAGTTGAGGATTGAGGATTGAAGATTGGAGATTGAGGATTGGGTATTGAGGATTGAGGATTGAGGATTGAGTATTGAAGATTGAGGATTTGGGACTGAGGATTGAAGATTGAGGATTGAGGATTGAGGATTAAGGATTGAGGACTGAGGATTGAGGATTGAAGATCGAGGATTGGGTATTGAGGATTGAAGAATGAGGATTGAGGATTGAGGATTGAGGATTGAAGATGGAGTATTGAGGATTGAAGATTGTCGATTGAGGATAGAGGATTGAGGATTGAGGATTGAGGGTTGAGGATTGAAGATTGAGTATTGAGGATTGAAGATGGAGGATTGAGGATTGAGGATCGAGGATTGAAGATTGAAGATTGAGTATTGAGGATTGACGATTAAGATTGAGGATTCAGGATTGAGGATTGAGGATTGAAGATTGAGGATTGCGGACTGAATATTGAGGGTTGAGTGATGAGAATTGATGTTTGTGGATAGAGATCGGAAGATTGCAGATTGAGTATTGAGTATTGAAAACAGTGAATTGAAGATATTCTATTGAGGATTGAGGATTGACAACTGATTGTTGAGGACTCAGGGCTGAAGATTGAGGATTCAGGATTGAGGATTCAGGATTGAGGTTTGAGGACTGAGGATTGAGGATTGGGTATTGGGTTTGAGGATTGAAGATTGAGGGTTGGGGATTGAGGATTGAGGATTGAGGATTGAAGATTGAATATTAATGATTGAAGATTGAGGACTGAGGATTGAGGGTTGTGGATTGAGGACGAGGACTGAGGGCTGAGTATTGATGTTTGGAGTCTGAGGATTGAGGGTTGAGGATTGAGAATTGAGGATTGAGGATTGAGGATTGAAGATTGAGGATTCGGTATTGAGGATTGAAGAATGAGGATTGAGGAGTGAGGACTGAGGATTGAGGATTGCAGATTGAGTATTGAGGATTGAGGATTGAGGATTGAAGATTCAGTATTGAGGATTGAAGATTGAGAATTGAGGACTGAGGATTGAACATTGAGGACTGAGTGTTGAGGGTTGAGTGATGAGAATGGATGTTTGTGGGTAGAGATCTGAAGATTGCAGATGGGGTATTGAGTATTGAAGACTGTGAATTGAGGATATTCTATTGAGGATTGAGGATTGGCAACAGATTGTTGATGACTGAGGGCTGAAGGTTGAGGATTCAGGATTGAGGGTTCAGAATAGAGGTTTGAGGACTGAGGACTGAGGATTGAAGGTTGAGTATTGAGGATTGAAGATTGAGGATTGAGGATTGGGGATTGAGAATTGAGGAATGAGGATGAGGGCTGAGGTTTAAGGATTGAGGTTTGAGTACTGAGGACTGAGGATTGAGGATTGAGGATTGAAGATTGAGGATTGTGTATTGAGGATTGAAGAATGAGGATTGAGGATTGAGGATTGAGGATTGAGGATTGAGGATTGAGTATTGAGGATTGAAGATTGAGGATTGAGGATTGAGGATTGAGGATTGAGGATTGAGGATTGAAGGTTGAGGATTGAGGATTGAGGATTGAGGATTGAAGATTGAATATTAATGATTGAAGATTGAGGACTGAGGATTGAGGGTTGTGGATTGAGGACGAGGACTGAGGGCTGAGTATTGATGTTTGGAGTCTGAGGATTGAGGGTTGAGGATTGAGAATTGAGGATTGAGGATTGAGGATTGAAGATTGAGGATTCGGTATTGAGGATTGAAGAATGAGGATTGAGGAGTGAGGACTGAGGATTGAGGATTGCAGATTGAGTATTGAGGATTGAGGATTGAGGATTGAAGATTCAGTATTGAGGATTGAAGATTGAGAATTGAGGACTGAGGATTGAATATTGAGGACTGAGTGTTGAGGGTTGAGTGATGAGAATGGATGTTTGTGGGTAGAGATCTGAAGATTGCAGATGGGGTATTGAGTATTGAAGACTGTGAATTGAGGATATTCTATTGAGGATTGAGGATTGGCAACAGATTGTTGATGACTGAGGGCTGAAGGTTGAGGATTCAGGATTGAGGATTCAGAATTGAGGTTTGAGGACTGAGGACTGAGGATTGAAGATTGAGTATTGAGGATCGAAGATTGAGGATTGAGGATTGGGGATTGAGAATTGAGGAATGAGGATGAGGGCTGAGGTTTGAGGATTGAGGTTTGAGTACTGAGGACTGAGGATTGAGGATTGAGGATTGAAGATTGAGGATTGGGTATTGAGGATTGAACATTGAGGATTGGGGACTGAGGATTGAAGATTGAGGATTGAGGATTGAGGACTGAGGACTGAGGATTGAAGATTCAGTATTGAGTATTGAAGATTGAGAATTGAGGACTGAGGATTGAACATTGAGGACTGAGTGTTGAGGGTTGAGTGATGAGAATGGACGTTTGTGGGTAGAGATCTGAAGACTGCAGATGGGGTATTGAGTATTGAAGACTGTGAATTGAGGATATTCTATTGAGGATTGAGGATTGGCAACAGATTGTTGATGACTGAGGGCTGAAGGCTGAGGATTCAGGATTGAGGATTCAGAATTGAGGTTTGAGGACTGAGGACTGAGGATTGAAGATTGAGGATTGAGGATTGAAGATTGAGGATTGAGGATTGAGGATTGAGAATTGAGGAATGAGAATGAGGGCTGAGGGCTGAGGATTGTGGTTTGAGGACTGAGGGCTGAGGATTGAGGATTGAGGATTTAAGATTGAGGGTTGGGTATTCAGGATTGAAGAATGAGGATTGAGGATTGAGGATTGAGGATTGAGGATTGAGGATTGAGGACTGAGGATTGAGGATTGAGTATTGAAGATTGAGTATTGGGGATTGAAGATTGAGGATTGAGGATTGAGGATTGAGGATAGAGGATTGAAGGTTGAGGATTGGGGATTGAGGATTGACGATTGAGGATTGAGTATTGAGGATTGAGGATTGAGGATTGAAGATTGTCGATTGAGGATTGAGAATTGAGGATTGAGAATTGAGGACTGAGGATTGAAGATTGAGCATTGAGGATTGAAGGTTGACGATTGAGGATTGAGGATTGAGGTTTGAGGATTGAATATTGAGGATTGGGGACTGAGTGTTGAGGGTTGAGTGATGAGAATTGATGTTTGTGTACAGAGATTTCAAGATTGCAGATTGAGTATTGTGTATTGAAAACTGTGATTGTTTATATTGTATTGAGGATTGAGGATTGACAACTGACTGTTGAGGACTGAGGGCTGAAGATTGAGGATTCAGGATTGAGGATTCAGGATTGAGGATTGAGGATTGAGGATTGAGGATTGAGGATTGAGGATTGAGGATTGAAGGTTGAATATTGATGAATGAAGATTGAGGATTGAGGACTGAGTGTTGTGGATTGAGGACGAGGACTGAGGGTTGGGTATTGATGCTTGAGGTCTGAGGATTGAGGATTGAGGATTGCGAATTGAGGATTGAGGATTGAGGATTGATGATTGAGGATTGGGTATTGAGGATTGAAGAATGAGGATTGACGATTGAGGATTGAGTATTGAGGATTGAGGATTGAGGATTGAGGATTGAAGATTGAGAATTGAGGATTGAGGATTGAGGATTGAGGATTGAGGATTGAAGGTTGAGGATTGAGGGTTGAGTATAGAGGATTGAAGATTGAGGATTGGGGACTGAGGATTGAGAATTGAGGATTGAGAATTGAGGACTGAGGACTGAGGATTGAAGATTCAGTATTGAGGATTGAAGATTTAGAATTGAGGACTGAGGATTGAACATTGAGGACTGAGTGTTGAGGGTTGAGTGATGAGAATGGATGTTTGTGGGTAGAGATCTGAAGAATGCAGATGGGATATTGAGTATTGAAGACTGTGAATTGAGGATATTCTATTGAGGATTGAGGATTGGCAACAGATTGTTGATGACTGAGGGCTGAAAGTTGAGGATTCAGGATTGAGGATTCAGAATTGAGGTTTGAGGACTGAGGACTGAGGACTGAGGATTGAAGATTGAGTATTGAGGTTTGAAGATTGAGGATTGAGGATTGAGGATTGAGAATTGAGGAATGAGGATGAGGGCTGAGGGTTGAGGATTGTGGTTTGAGGACTGAGGACTGAGGATTGAGGATTGAGGATTGAAGATTGAGGGTTGGGTATTCAGGATTGAAGAATGAGGATTGAGGATTGAGGATTGAGGATTGAGGATTGAGGATTGAGTATTGAGGACTGAGGATTGAGGATTGAGTATTGAAGATTGAGTATTGAGGATTGAAGATTGAGGATTGAGGATTGAGGATTGAGGATAGAGGATTGAAGGTTGAGGATTGAAGATTGAGGATTGGGTATTGAGGATTGAAGAATGAGGATTGAGGATTGAGCATTGAAGATTGAGGATTGGGTATTGAGGATTGAAGAATGAGGATTGAGGACTGAGGATTGAGGATTGAGGATTGAAGATTGGGTATTGATGATTGAAGATTCAGTATTGAGGATTGAAGATTGAGAATTGATGGTTGAGTATTGAACATTGAGGACTGAGTGTTGAGGGTTGAGTGATGAGAATTGATGTTTGTGGATAGAGATCTGAAGATTGCAGATTGAGTATTGAGTATTGAAATCTGTGACTTGATGATATTCTATTGAGGATTGAGTATTGACGTCTGATTGTTGAGGTCTGAAGTCTGAAGATTGAGGATTCAGGATTGAGGTTAGAGGACTGAGGATTGAGGATTGAGGATTCAGGCTTGAGGACTGAGGCTTGAGGATTGAAGATTGAGGATTGAGGATTGAGGATGAGGGCTGAGGGTTGAGGATTGAGGCTTGAGGACTGAGGACTGAGGATTGAGGATTGAGAGTTGAGGATTGAGGATTGAAGATTGGAGATTGAGGATTGGGTATTGAGGATTGAGGATTGAGTATTGAAGATTGAGGATTTGGGACTGAGGATTGAAGATTGAGGATTGAGGATTGAGGATTAAGGATTGAGGACTGAGGATTGAGGATTGAAGATCGAGGATTGGGTATTGAGGATTGAAGAATGAGGATTGAGGATTGAGGATTGAGGATTGAGGATTGAAGATGGAGTATTTAGGATTGAAGGTTGTCGATTGAGGATAGAGGATTGAGGATTGAGGATTGAGGGTTGAGGATTGAAGATTGGGTATTGAGGATTGAAGATGGAGGATTGAGGATTGAGGATCGAGGATTGAAGATTGAAGATTGAGTATTGAGGATTGACGATTAAGATTGAGGATTCAGGATTGAGGATTGAGGATTGAAGATTGAGGATTGCGGACTGAATATTGAGGGTTGAGTGATGAGAATTGATGTTTGTGGATAGAGATCGGAAGATTGCAGATTGAGTATTGAGTATTGAAAACAGTGAATTGAAGATATTCTATTGAGGATTGAGGATTGACAACTGATTGTTGAGGACTCAGGGCTGAAGATTGAGGATTCAGGATTGAGGATTCAGGATTGAGGTTTGAGGACTGAGGATTGAGGTTTGGGTATTGGGTTTGAGGATTGAAGATTGAGGGTTGGGGATTGAGGATTGAGGATTGAGGATTGAAGATTGAATATTAATGATTGAAGATTGAGGACTGAGGATTGAGGGTTGTGGATTGAGGACGAGGACTGAGGGCTGAGTATTGATGTTTGGAGTCTGAGGATTGAGGTTTGAGGATTGAGAATTGAGGATTGAGGATTGAGGATTGAAGATTGAGGATTCGGTATTGAGGATTGAAGAATGAGGATTGAGGAGTGAGGACTGAGGATTGAGGATTGCAGATTGAGTATTGAGGATTGAGGATTGAGGATTGAAGATTCAGTATTGAGGATTGAAGATTGAGAATTGAGGACTGAGGATTGAATATTGAGGACTGAGTGTTGAGGGTTGAGTGATGAGAATGGATGTTTGTGGGTAGAGATCTGAAGATTGCAGATGGGGTATTGAGTATTGAAGACTGTGAATTGAGGATATTCTATTGAGGATTGAGGATTGGCAACAGATTGTTGATGACTGAGGGCTGAGGGTTGAGGATTCAGGATTGAGGATTCAGAATTGAGGTTTGAGGACTGAGGACTGAGGATTGAAGATTGAGTATTGAGGATCGAAGATTGAGGATTGAGGATTGGGGATTGAGAATTGAGGAATGAGGATGAGGGCTGAGGTTTGAGGATTGAGGTTTGAGTACTGAGGACTGAGGATTGAGGATTGAGGATTGAAGATTGAGGATTGGGTATTGAGGATTGAACATTGAGGATTGGGGACTGAGGATTGAAGATTGAGGATTGAGGATTGAGGACTGAGGACTGAGGATTGAAGATTCAGTATTGAGTATTGAAGATTGAGAATTGAGGACTGAGGATTGAACATTGAGGACTGAGTGTTGAGGGTTGAGTGATGAGAATGGACGTTTGTGGGTAGAGATCTGAAGACTGCAGATGGGGTATTGAGTATTGAAGACTGTGAATTGAGGATATTCTATTGAGGATTGAGGATTGGCAACAGATTGTTGATGACTGAGGGCTGAAGGCTGAGGATTCAGGATTGAGGATTCAGAATTGAGGTTTGAGGACTGAGGACTGAGGATTGAAGATTGAGGATTGAGGATTGAGGACTGAGGACTGAGGATTGAAGATTCAGTATTGAGTATTGAAGATTGAGAATTGAGGACTGAGGATTGAACATTGAGGACTGAGTGTTGAGGGTTGAGTGATGAGAATGGACGTTTGTGGGTAGAGATCTGAAGACTGCAGATGGGGTATTGAGTATTGAAGACTGTGAATTGAGGATATTCTATTGAGGATTGAGGATTGGCAACAGATTGTTGATGACTGAGGGCTGAAGGCTGAGGATTCAGGATTGAGGATTCAGAATTGAGGTTTGAGGACTGAGGACTGAGGATTGAAGATTGAGTATTGAGGATTGAAGATTGAGGATTGAGGATTGAGAATTGAGGAATGAGAATGAGGGCTGAGGGCTGAGGATTGTGGTTTGAGGACTGAGGGCTGAGGATTGAGGATTGAGGATTTAAGATTGAGGGTTGGGTATTCAGGATTGAAGAATGAGGATTGAGGATTGAGGATTGAGGATTGAGGATTGAGGATTGAGGACTGAGGATTGAGGATTGAGTATTGAAGATTGAGTATTGAGGATTGAAGATTGAGGATTGAGGATTGAGGATTGAGGATAGAGGATTGAAGGTTGAGGATTGGGGATTGAGGATTGACGATTGAGGATTGAGTATTGAGGATTGAGGATTGAGGATTGAAGATTGTCGATTGAGGATTGAGAATTGAGGATTGAGAATTGAGGACTGAGGATTGAAGATTGAGCATTGAGGATTGAAGGTTGACGATTGAGGATTGAGGATTGAGGTTTGAGGATTGAATATTGAGGATTGGGGACTGAGTGTTGAGGGTTGAGTGATGAGAATTGATGTTTGTGTACAGAGATTTCAAGATTGCAGATTGAGTATTGTGTATTGAAAACTGTGATTGTTTATATTGTATTGAGGATTGAGGATTGACAACTGACTGTTGAGGACTGAGGGCTGAAGATTGAGGATTCAGGATTGAGGATTCAGGATTGAGGATTGAGGATTGAGGATTGAGGATTGAGGATTGAGGATTGAGGATTGAAGGTTGAATATTGATGAATGAAGATTGAGGATTGAGGACTGAGTGTTGTGGATTGAGGACGAGGACTGAGGGTTGGGTATTGATGCTTGAGGTCTGAGGATTGAGGATTGAGGATTGCGAATTGAGGATTGAGGATTGAGGATTGATGATTGAGGATTGGGTATTGAGGATTGAAGAATGAGGATTGACGATTGAGGATTGAGTATTGAGGATTGAGGATTGAGGATTGAGGATTGAAGATTGAGAATTGAGGATTGAGGATTGAGGATTGAGGATTGAGGATTGAAGGTTGAGGATTGAGGGTTGAGTATAGAGGACTGAAGATTGAGGATTGGGTACTGAGGATTGAAAATTGAGGATTGAGAATTGAGGACTGAGGACTGAGGATTGAAGATTCAGTATTGAGGATTGAAGATTTAGAATTGAGGACTGAGGATTGAACATTGAGGACTGAGTGTTGAGGGTTGAGTGATGAGAATGGATGTTTGTGGGTAGAGATCTGAAGAATGCAGATGGGATATTGAGTATTGAAGACTGTGAATTGAGGATATTCTATTGAGGATTGAGGATTGGCAACAGATTGTTGATGACTGAGGGCTGAAGGTTGAGGATTCAGGATTGAGGATTCAGAATTGAGGTTTGAGGACTGAGGACTGAGGATTGAAGATTGAGTATTGAGGTTTCAAGATTGAGGATTGAGGATTGAGGATTGAGAATTGAGGAATGAGGATGAGGGCTGAGGGTTGAGGATTGTGGTTTGAGGACTGAGGACTGAGGATTGAGGATTGAGGATTGAAGATTGAGGGTTGGGTATTCAGGATTGAAGAATGAGGATTGAGGATTGAGGATTGAGGATTGAGGATTGAGGATTGAGTATTGAGGACTGAGGATTGAGGATTGAGTATTGAAGATTGAGTATTGAGGATTGAAGATTGAGGATTGAGGATTGAGGATTGAGGATAGAGGATTGAAGGTTGAGGATTGAAGATTGAGGATTGGGTATTGAGGATTGAAGAATGAGGATTGAGGATTGAGCATTGAAGATTGAGGATTGGGTATTGAGGATTGAAGAATGAGGATTGAGGATTGAGGATTGAGGATTGAGGATTGAAGATTGGGTATTGATGATTGAAGATTCAGTATTGAGGATTGAAGATTGAGAATTGATGGTTGAGTATTGAACATTGAGGACTGAGTGTTGAGGGTTGAGTGATGAGAATTGATGTTTGTGGATAGAGATCTGAAGATTGCAGATTGAGTATTGAGTATTGAAATCTGTGACTTGATGATATTCTATTGAGGATTGAGTATTGACGTCTGATTGTTGAGGTCTGAAGTCTGAAGATTGAGGATTCAGGATTGAGGTTAGAGGACTGAGGATTGAGGATTGAGGATTCAGGCTTGAGGACTGAGGCTTGAGGATTGAAGATTGAGGATTGAGGATTGAGGATGAGGGCTGAGGGTTGAGGATTGAGGCTTGAGGACTGAGGACTGAGGATTGAGGATTGAGAGTTGAGGATTGAGGATTGAAGATTGGAGATTGAGGATTGGGTATTGAGGATTGAGGATTGAGTATTGAAGATTGAGGATTTGGGACTGAGGATTGAAGATTGAGGATTGAGGATTGAGGATTAAGGATTGAGGACTGAGGATTGAGGATTGAAGATCGAGGATTGGGTATTGAGGATTGAAGAATGAGGATTGAGGATTGAGGATTGAGGATTGAGGATTGAGGATTGAAGATGGAGTATTTAGGATTGAAGGTTGTCGATTGAGGATAGAGGATTGAGGATTGAGGATTGAGGGTTGAGGATTGAAGATTGAGTATTGAGGATTGAAGATGGAGGATTGAGGATTGAGGATCGAGGATTGAAGATTGAAGATTGAGTATTGAGGATTGACGATTAAGATTGAGGATTCAGGATTGAGGATTGAGGATTGAAGATTGAGGATTGCGGACTGAATATTGAGGGTTGAGTGATGAGAATTGATGTTTGTGGATAGAGATCGGAAGATTGCAGATTGAGTATTGAGTATTGAAAACAGTGAATTGAAGATATTCTATTGAGGATTGAGGATTGACAACTGATTGTTGAGGACTCAGGGCTGAAGATTGAGGATTCAGGATTGAGGATTCAGGATTGAGGTTTGAGGACTGAGGATTGAGGTTTGGGTATTGGGTTTGAGGATTGAAGATTGAGGGTTGGGGATTGAGGATTGAGGATTGAGGATTGAAGATTGAATATTAATGATTGAAGATTGAGGACTGAGGATTGAGGGTTGTGGATTGAGGACGAGGACTGAGGGCTGAGTATTGATGTTTGGAGTCTGAGGATTGAGGGTTGAGGATTGAGAATTGAGGATTGAGGATTGAGGATTGAAGATTGAGGATTCGGTATTGAGGATTGAAGAATGAGGATTGAGGAGTGAGGACTGAGGATTGAGGATTGCAGATTGAGTATTGAGGATTGAGGATTGAGGATTGAAGATTCAGTATTGAGGATTGAAGATTGAGAATTGAGGACTGAGGATTGAATATTGAGGACTGAGTGTTGAGGGTTGAGTGATGAGAATGGATGTTTGTGGGTAGAGATCTGAAGATTGCAGATGGGGTATTGAGTATTGAAGACTGTGAATTGAGGATATTCTATTGAGGATTGAGGATTGGCAACAGATTGTTGATGACTGAGGGTTGAAGGTTGAGGATTCAGGATTGAGGATTCAGAATTGAGGTTTGAGGACTGAGGACTGAGGATTGAAGATTGAGTATTGAGGATCGAAGATTGAGGATTGAGGATTGGGGATTGAGAATTGAGGAATGAGGATGAGGGCTGAGGTTTGAGGATTGAGGTTTGAGTACTGAGGACTGAGGATTGAGGGTTGAGGATTGAAGATTGAGGATTGGGTATTGAGGATTGAACATTGAGGATTGGGGACTGAGGATTGAAGATTGAGGATTGAGGATTGAGGACTGAGGACTGAGGATTGAAGATTCAGTATTGAGTATTGAAGATTGAGAATTGAGGACTGAGGATTGAACATTGAGGACTGAGTGTTGAGGGTTGAGTGATGAGAATGGACGTTTGTGGGTAGAGATCTGAAGACTGCAGATGGGGTATTGAGTATTGAAGACTGTGAATTGAGGATATTCTATTGAGGATTGAGGATTGGCAACAGATTGTTGATGACTGAGGGCTGAAGGCTGAGGATTCAGGATTGTGGATTCAGAATTGAGGTTTGAGGACTGAGGACTGAGGATTGAAGATTGAGTATTGAGGATTGAAGATTGAGGATTGAGGATTGAGAATTGAGGAATGAGAATGAGGGCTGAGGGCTGAGGATTGTGGTTTGAGGACTGAGGGCTGAGGATTGAGGATTGAGGATTTAAGATTGAGGGTTGGGTATTCAGGATTGAAGAATGAGGATTGAGGATTGAGGATTGAGGATTGAGGATTGAGGATTGAGGACTGAGGATTGAGGATTGAGTATTGAAGATTGAGTATTGAGGATTGAAGATTGAGGATTGAGGATTGAGGATTGAGGATAGAGGATTGAAGGTTGAGGATTGGGGATTGAGGATTGACGATTGAGGATTGAGTATTGAGGATTGAGAATTGAGGATTGAAGATTGTCGATTGAGGATTGAGAATTGAGGATTGAGAATTGAGGACTGAGGATTGAAGATTGAGCATTGAGGATTGAAGGTTGACGATTGAGGATTGAGGATTGAGGTTTGAGGATTGAATATTGAGGATTGGGGACTGAGTGTTGAGGGTTGAGTGATGAGAATTGATGTTTGTGTACAGAGATTTCAAGATTGCAGATTGAGTATTGTGTATTGAAAACTGTGATTGTTTATATTGTATTGAGGATTGAGGATTGACAACTGACTGTTGAGGACTGAGGGCTGAAGATTGAGGATTCAGGATTGAGGATTCAGGATTGAGGATTGAGGATTGAGGATTGAGGATTGAGGATTGAGGATTGAGGATTGAAGGTTGAATATTGATGAATGAAGATTGAGGATTGAGGACTGAGTGTTGTGGATTGAGGACGAGGACTGAGGGTTGGGTATTGATGCTTGAGGTCTGAGGATTGAGGATTGAGGATTGCGAATTGAGGATTGAGGATTGAGGATTGATGATTGAGGATTGGGTATTGAGGATTGAAGAATGAGGATTGACGATTGAGGATTGAGTATTGAGGATTGAGGATTGAGGATTGAGGATTGAAGATTGAGAATTGAGGATTGAGGATTGAGGATTGAGGATTGAGGATTGAAGGTTGAGGATTGAGGGTTGAGTATAGAGGATTGAAGATTGAGGATTGGGGACTGAGGATTGAAAATTGAGGATTGAGAATTGAGGACTGAGGACTGAGGATTGAAGATTCAGTATTGAGGATTGAAGATTTAGAATTGAGGACTGAGGATTGAACATTGAGGACTGAGTGTTGAGGGTTGAGTGATGAGAATGGATGTTTGTGGGTAGAGATCTGAAGAATGCAGATGGGATATTGAGTATTGAAGACTGTGAATTGAGGATATTCTATTGAGGATTGAGGATTGGCAACAGATTGTTGATGACTGAGGGCTGAAGGTTGAGGATTCAGGATTGAGGATTCAGAATTGAGGTTTGAGGACTGAGGACTGAGGATTGAAGATTGAGTATTGAGGTTTGAAGATTGAGGATTGAGGATTGAGGATTGAGAATTGAGGAATGAGGATGAGGGCTGAGGGTTGAGGATTGTGGTTTGAGGACTGAGGACTGAGGATTGAGGATTGAGGATTGAAGATTGAGGGTTGGGTATTCAGGATTGAAGAATGAGGATTGAGGATTGAGGATTGAGGATTGAGGATTGAGGATTGAGTATTGAGGACTGAGGATTGAGGATTGAGTATTGAAGATTGAGTATTGAGGATTGAAGATTGAGGATTGAGGATTGAGGATTGAGGATAGAGGATTGAAGGTTGAGGATTGAAGATTGAGGATTGGGTATTGAGGATTGAAGAATGAGGATTGAGGATTGAGCATTGAAGATTGAGGATTGGGTATTGAGGATTGAGGATTGAAGATTGAGGATTGAGGATTGAGGATTGAGGATAGAGGATTGAAGATTGAGGACTGAGGATTGAGGGTTGTGGATTGAGGACGAGGACTGAGGGCTGAGTATTGATGTTTGGAGTCTGAGGATTGAGGGTTGAGGATTGAGAATTGAGGATTGAGGATTGAGGATTGAAGATTGAGGATTCGGTATTGAGGATTGAAGAATGAGGATTGAGGAGTGAGGACTGAGGATTGAGGATTGCAGATTGAGTATTGAGGATTGAGGATTGAGGATTGAAGATTCAGTATTGAGGATTGAAGATTGAGAATTGAGGACTGAGGATTGAATATTGAGGACTGAGTGTTGAGGGTTGAGTGATGAGAATGGATGTTTGTGGGTAGAGATCTGAAGATTGCAGATGGGGTATTGAGTATTGAAGACTGTGAATTGAGGATATTCTATTGAGGATTGAGGATTGGCAACAGATTGTTGATGACTGAGGGCTGAAGGCTGAGGATACAGGATTGAGGATTCAGAATTGAGGTTTGAGGACTGAGGACTGAGGATTGAAGATTGAGGATTGAGGATTGAGGACTGAGGACTGAGGATTGAAGATTCAGTATTGAGTATTGAAGATTGAGAATTGAGGACTGAGGATTGAACATTGAGGACTGAGTGTTGAGGGTTGAGTGATGAGAATGGACGTTTGTGGGTAGAGATCTGAAGACTGCAGATGGGGTATTGAGTATTGAAGACTGTGAATTGAGGATATTCTATTGAGGATTGAGGATTGGCAACAGATTGTTGATGACTGAGGGCTGAAGGCTGAGGATTCAGGATTGAGGATTCAGAATTGAGGTTTGAGGACTGAGGACTGAGGATTGAAGATTGAGTATTGAGGATTGAAGATTGAGGATTGAGGATTGAGAATTGAGGAATGAGAATGAGGGCTGAGGGCTGAGGATTGTGGTTTGAGGACTGAGGGCTGAGGATTGAGGATTGAGGATTTAAGATTAAGGGTTGGGTATTCAGGATTGAAGAATGAGGATTGAGGATTGAGGATTGAGGATTGAGGATTGAGGATTGAGGACTGAGGATTGAGGATTGAGTATTGAAGATTGAGTATTGAGGATTGAAGATTGAGGATTGAGGATTGAGGATTGAGGATAGAGGATTGAAGGTTGAGGATTGGGGATTGAGGATTGACGATTGAGGATTGAGTATTGAGGATTGAGGATTGAGGATTGAAGATTGTCGATTGAGGATTGAGAATTGAGGATTGAGAATTGAGGACTGAGGATTGAAGATTGAGCATTGAGGATTGAAGGTTGACGATTGAGGATTGAGGATTGAGGTTTGAGGATTGAATATTGAGGATTGGGGACTGAGTGTTGAGGGTTGAGTGATGAGAATTGATGTTTGTGTACAGAGATTTCAGGATTGCAGATTGAGTATTGTGTATTGAAAGCTGTGAATTGTTGATATTCTATTGAGGATTGAGGATTGACAACTGACTGTTGAGGACTGAGGGCTGAAGGTTGAGGATTCAGGATCGAGGATACGGGATTGAGGATTGAGGATTGAGGATTGAGGATTGAGGATTGAGGAATGAGGATTGAGGATTGAGGATTGAGGATTGAGGAATGAGTATGAGGGCTGAGGGTTGAGGATTGAGGTTTGAGGACTGAGGACTGAGGATTGAGGATTGAGGATTGAAGATTGAGGATTGGGTATTGAGGATTGAGGAATGTGGATTGAGGATTGAGGATTGAGGATTGACTATTGAAGATTGAGTATTGAGGATTCAAGATTGACGATTGAGGATTGAGAATTGAGGATTGAGAATTGAGGACTGAGGATTGAAAATTGAGCATTGAGGATTGAAGGTTGACGATTGAGGATTGAGGATTGAGAATTGAGGATTGAATATTGAGGATTGGGGACTGAGTGTTGAGGGTTGAGTGATGAGAATTGATGTTTGTGTACAGAGATTTCAAGATTGCAGATTGAGTATTGTGTATTGAAAACTGTGATTGTTTATATTGTATTGAGGATTGAGGATTGACAACTGACTGTTGAGGACTGAGGGCTGAAGATTGAGGATTCAGGATTGAGGATTCAGGATTGAGGATTGAGGATTGAGGATTGAGGATTGAGGATTGAGGATTGAGGATTGAAGGTTGAATATTGATGAATGAAGATTGAGGATTGAGGGTTGAGGGTTGTGGATTGAGGACGAGGACTGAGGGTTGGGTATTGATGCTTGAGGTCTGAGGATTGAGGATTGAGGACTGCGAATTGATGATTGAGGATTGAGGATTGAGGATTGAGGATTGAGGATTGAGGATTGAAGATTGAGTATTGAGGATTGAGGATTGAGGATTGAGAATTGAGGAATGAGGATGAGGGCTGAGGGTTGAGGATTGAGGTTTGAGGACTGAGGACAGAGGATTGAGGATTGAGGATGGAAGATTGAGGATTGGGTATTGAGGATTGAAGAATGAGGATTGAGGATTGAGGATTGAGGATTGAGGATTGAAGATTGAGTATTGAGGATTGAAGATTGACGATTGAGGATTGAGAATTGAGGATTGAGAATTGAGGACAGAGGATTGAAGGTTGAGCATTGAGGATTGAAGGTTGACGATTGAGGATTGAGGATTGAGGATTGAGGATTGAATATTGAGGATTGGGGATTGAGTGTTGAGGGTTGAGTGATGAGAATTGATGTTTGTGTATAGAGATTTCAAGATTGCAGATTGAGTATTGTGTATTGACAACTGTGATTGTTGATATTGTATTGAGGATTGAGGATTGACAACTGACTGTTGAGGACTGAGGGCTGAAGATTGAGGATTCAGGATTGAGGATTCAGGATTGAGGATTGAGGATTGAGGATTGAGGATTGAGGATTGAGGATTGAGGATTGAGGATTGAAGGTTGAATATTGATGAATGAAGGTTGAGGATTGAAGATTGAGGGTTGTGGATTGAGGACGAGGACTGAGGGTTGGGTATTGATGCTTGAGGTCTGAGGGTTGAGGATTGAGGATTGCGAATTGAGTATTGAGGAATGAGGATTGAAGATTGAGGATTGGGTATTGAGGATTGAAGAATGAGGATTGAGGATTGAGGATTGAGGATTGAGGATTGAGGATTGAAGATAGAGTACTGAGGATTGAAGATTGAGGATTGAGAATTGACGATTGAGGATTGAGGATTGAAGATTGAGTATTGAGGATTGAAGATTGAGGATTGAGGACTGAGGATTGAACATTGAGGACTGAGTGTTGAGGGTTGAGTGATGAGAATGGATGTTTGTGGGTAGAGATCTGAAGATTGCAGATGGGGTATTGAGTATTGAAGACTGTGAATTGAGGATATTCTATTGAGGATTGAGGATTGGCAACAGATTGTTGATGACTGAGGGCTGAAGGTTGAGGATTCAGGATTGAGGATTCAGAATTGAGGTTTGAGGACTGAGGACTGAGGATTGAAGATTGAGTATTGAGGATTGAAGATTGAGGATTGAGGATTAGGGATTGAGAATTGAGGAATGAGGATGAGGTCTGAGGTTTGAGGATTGAGGTTTGAGTACTGAGGACTGAGGATTGAGGATTGAGGATTGAAGATTGAGGATTGGGTATTGAGGATTGAAGAATGAGGATTGAGGATTGAGGATTGAGGATTGAGGATTGAGGATTGAGTATTGAGGATTGAAGATTGAGGATTGAGGATTGAGGATTGAGGATTGAGGATTGAGGATTGAAGGTTGAGGATTGAGGGTTGAGTATAGAGGATTGAAGATTGAGGATTGGGGACTGAGGATTGAAAATTGAGGATTGAGGATTGAGCACTGAGGACTGAGGATTGAAGATTCAGTATTGAGGATTGAAGATTTAGAATTGAGGACTGAGGATTGAACATTGAGGACTGAGGATTGAACATTGAGGACTGAGTGTTGAGGGTTGAGTGATGAGAATGGATGTTTGTGGGTAGAGATCTGAAGAATGCAGATGGGATATTGAGTATTGAAGACTGTGAATTGAGGATATTCTATTGAGGATTGAGGATTGGCAACAGATTGTTGATGACTGAGGGCTGAAGGTTGAGGATTCAGGATTGACGATTCAGAATTGAGGTTTGAGGACTGAGGACTGAGGATTGAAGATTGAGTATTGAGGATTGAAGATTGAGGATTGAGGATTAGGGATTGAGAATTGAGGAATGAGGATGAGGTCTGAGGTTTGAGGATTGAGGTTTGAGTACTGAGGACTGAGGATTGAGGATTGAGGATTGAAGATTGAGGATTGGGTATTGAGGATTGAAGAATGAGGATTGAGGATTGAGGATTGAGGATTGAGGATTGAGGATTGAGTATTGAGGATTGAAGATTGAGGATTGAGGATTGAGGATTGAGGATTGAGGATTGAGGATTGAAGGTTGAGGATTGAGGGTTGAGTATAGAGGATTGAAGATTGAGGATTGGGGACTGAGGATTGAAAATTGAGGATTGAGGATTGAGCACTGAGGACTGAGGATTGAAGATTCAGTATTGAGGATTGAAGATTTAGAATTGAGGACTGAGGATTGAACATTGAGGACTGAGGATTGAACATTGAGGACTGAGTGTTGAGGGTTGAGTGATGAGAATGGATGTTTGTGGGTAGAGATCTGAAGAATGCAGATGGGATATTGAGTATTGAAGACTGTGAATTGAGGATATTCTATTGAGGATTGAGGATTGGCAACAGATTGTTGATGACTGAGGGCTGAAGGTTGAGGATTCAGGATTGAGGATTCAGAATTGAGGTTTGAGGACTGAGGACTGAGGATTGAAGATTGAGTATTGAGGTTTGAAGATTGAGGATTGAGGATTGAGGATTGAGAATTGAGGAATGAGGATGAGGGCTGAGGGTTGAGGATTGTGGTTTGAGGACTGAGGACTGAGGATTGAGGATTGAGGATTGAAGATTGAGGGTTGGGTATTCAGGATTGAAGAATGAGGATTGAGGATTGAGGATTGAGGATTGAGGATTGAGGATTGAGTATTGAGGACTGAGGATTGAGGATTGAGTATTGAAGATTGAGTATTGAGGATTGAAGATTGAGGATTGAGGATTGAGGATTGAGGATAGAGGATTGAAGGTTGAGGATTGGGGATTGAGGATTGACGATTGAGGATTGAGTATTGGGGATTGAGGATTGAGGATTGAGGATTGAGTATTGAGGATTGAGGATTGAAGATTGAGGATTGGGGACGGAGTGTTGAGTGTTGTGTGATAAGAATTGATGTTTGTGGATAGAGATTTGAAGATTGCAGATTGAGTAATGAGTATTGAAAACTGTGAATTGATGATGTTGTATTGAGGATTGAGGATTGACAACTGATTGTTGAGGACTGAGGGCTGAAGATTGAGGATTGAGGATTGAGGATTGAGGATTGAGAATTGAGGAATGCGGATGAGGGCTGAGGTTTGAGGATTGAGGTTTGAGGACTGAGGACTGAGGATTGAGGATTGAGGACTGAAGATTAAGGATTGGGTATTGAGGATTGAAGAATGAGGATTGAGGATTGAGGATTGAGAATTGAGGGTTGAGGATTGAAGATTGAGTATTGAGGATCGAAGGTTGAGGATTGAGGATTGAGGATTGAGGATTGAGGATTGAATATTGAGGATTGGGGACTGAGTGTTGAGTGTTGAGTTATGAGAATTGATGTTTGTGTATAGACATTTCAAGATTGCAGATTGAGTATTGTGTATTGAAAACTGTGAATTGTTGATATTCTATTGAGGATTGAGGATTGAAAACTGACTGTTGAGGACTGAGGGCTGAAGATTGAGGATTCAGGATTGTGGATTCGGGATTGAGGATTGTGGATTGAGGATTGAGGATTGAGGATTGAGGATTGAGGATTGAAGGTTGAATATTGATGAATGAAGATTGAAGATTGAGGGTTGAGGGTTGTGGATTGAGGACGAGGACTGAGGGTTGGGTATTGATGCTTGAGGTCTGAGGATTGAGGATTGAGGACTGCGAATTGATGATTGAGGATTGAGGATTGAGGATTGAGGATTGAGGATTGAGGATTGAGGATTGAAGATTGAGTATTGAGGATTGAGGATTGAGGATTGAGAATTGAGGAATGAGGATGAGGGCTGAGGGTTGAGGATTGAGGTTTGAGGACTGAGGACAGAGGATTGAGGATTGAGGATGGAAGATTGAGGATTGGGTATTGAGGATTGAAGAATGAGGATTGAGGATTGAGGATTGAGGATTGAGGATTGAAGATTGAGTATTGAGGATTGAAGATTGACGATTGAGGATTGAGAATTGAGGATTGAGAATTGAGGACAGAGGATTGAAGGTTGAGCATTGAGGATTGAAGGTTGACGATTGAGGATTGAGGATTGAGGATTGAGGATTGAATATTGAGGATTGGGGACTGAGTGTTGAGGATTGAGTGATGAGAATTGATGTTTGTGTACAGAGATTTCAAGATTGCAGATTGAGTATTGTGTATTGACAACTGTGATTGTTGATATTGTATTGAGGATTGAGGATTGACAACTGACTGTTGAGGACTGAGGGCTGAAGATTGAGGATTCAGGATTGAGGATTCAGGATTGAGGATTGAGGATTGAGGATTGAGGATTGAGGATTGAGGATTGAGGATTGAGGATTGAAGGTTGAATATTGATGAATGAAGGTTGAGGATTGAAGATTGAGGGTTGTGGATTGAGGACGAGGACTGAGGGTTGGGTATTGATGCTTGAGGTCTGAGGGTTGAGGATTGAGGATTGCGAATTGAGGATTGAGGAATGAGGATTGAAGATTGAGGATTGGGTATTGAGGATTGAAGAATGAGGATTGAGGATTGAGGATTGAGGATTGAGGATTGAGGATTGAAGATAGAGTACTGAGGATTGAAGATTGAGGATTGAGAATTGACGATTGAGGATTGAGGATTGAAGATTGAGTATTGAGGATTGAAGATTGAGGATTGAGGATTGAGGACTGAGGATTGAGGATTGAGAATTGAAGATTGAGTATTGAGGATTGAAGATTGAGGATTGAGGATTGAGGATTGAGGATAGAGGATTGAAGGTTGAGGATTGGGGATTGAGGTTTGACGATTGAGGATTGAGTATTGAGGATTGAGGATTGAGGATTGAGGATTGAGGATTGAGGACCGAGGATTGAGGATTGAGTATTGAAGATTGAGTATTGAGGATTGAAGATTGAGGATTGAGGATTGAGGATTGAGGATAGAGGATTGAATGTCGAGGATTGGGGATTGAGGTTTGACGATTGAGGATTGAGTATTGAGGATTGAGGATTGAGGGTTGAGTATTGAGGATTGAGGATTGAAGATTGAGGATTGGGGACGGAGTGTTGAGTGTTGTGTGATAAGAATTGATGTTTGTGGATAGAGATTTGAAGATTGCAGATTGAGTAATGAGTATTGAAAACTGTGAATTGATGATGTTGTATTGAGGATTGAGGATTGACAACTGATTGTTGTGGACTGAGGGCTGAAGGTTGAGGACTCAGGATTGAGGATTGAGGATTGAAGATTGAGGATTGGGGACTGAGGCTTGAAGATTGAGGATTGAGGATTGAGGATTGAGGATTGAGGATTTGGGATTGAAGATTCAGTATTGAGGATTGAAGATTGAGAATTGAGGATTGAGGATTGAGGACTGAGGATCGAAGATTGAGTATAGAGGATTGAAGATTGACGATTGAGGATTGAGAATTGAGGATTGAGTATTGAGGATTGAGGATTGAAGATCGAGCATTGAGGATTGAAGGTTGAGGATTGAGGATCGAGGATTGAGGATTGAGGATTGAATATTGAGGATTGGGGACTGAGTGTTGAGTATTGAGTGATGAGAATTGATGTTTGTGGATAGAGATTGGAAGATTGCAGATTGAGTATTGAGTATTGAAAACTGTGAATTGGTGATATTCTATTGAGGATTGAGGATTGACAACTGATTGTTGAGGACTGAGGGCTGAAGATTGAGGATTCAGGATTGAGGATTCAGGATTGATGTTTGAGGACTGAGGATTGAGGATTGAAGATTGAGTATTGAGGATTGAAGATTGAGGACTGAGGATTGAGGATTGAGGTTTGAGAATTGAGGACTGAGGATTGAAGATTGAGCATTGAGGATTGAAGGTTGAGGATTGAGGATTGAGGATTGAGGATTGAGGATTGAATATTGAGGATTGGGGACTGAGTGTTGAGTGTTGAGTTATGAGAATTGATGTTTGTGTATAGAGATTTCAAGATTGCAGATTGACTATTGTGTATTGAAAACTGTGAATTGTTGATATTCTATTGAGGATTGAGGATTGAAAACTGACTGTTGAGGACTGAGGGCTGAAGATTGAGGATTCAGGATTGAGGATTCGGGATTCAGGATTGTGGATTGAGGATTGAGGATTGAGGATTGATGATTGAGGATTGAAGGTTGAATATTGATGAATGAAGATTGAGGATTGAGGGTTGAGGGTTGTGGATTGAGGACGAGGACTGAGGGTTGGGTATTGATGCTTGAGGTCTGAGGATTGAGGATTGAGGACTGCGAATTGATGATTGAGGATTGAGGATTGAGGATTGAGGATTGAGGATTGAGGATTGAGGATTGAGGATTGAAGATTGAGGATTGAGGATTGAGGAATGAGGATGAGGGCTGAGGGTTGAGGATTGAGGTTTGAAGACTGAGGACTGAGGATTGAGGATTGAGGATTGAAGATTGAGGATTGGGTATTGAGGATTGAGGAATGTGGATTGAGGATTGAGGATTGAGTATTGTCTATTGAAGATTGAGTATTGAGGATTCAAGATTGACGATTGAGGATTGAGAATTGAGGATTGAGAATTGAGGACTGAGGATTGAAGATTCAGTATTGAGGATTGAAGATTGAGAATTGAGGATTGAGGATTGAACATTGAGGACTGAGTGTCGAGGGTTGAGTGATGAGAATGGACGTTTGTGGGTAGAGATCTGAAGATTGCGGATGGGGTATTGAGTATTGAAGACTGTGAATTGAGGATATTCTATTGAGGATTGAGGATTGGCAACAGATTGTTGATGACTGAGGGCTGAAGGTTGAGGATTCAGGATTGAGGATTCAGAATTGAGGTTTGAGGACTGAGGACTGAGGATTGAAGATTGAGTATTGAGGATTGAAGATTGAGGATTGAGGATTGAGGATTGAGAATTGAGGAATGAGAATGAGGGCTGAGGGCTGAGGATTGTGGTTTGAGGACTGAGGGCTGAGGATTGAGGATTGAGGATTTAAGATTGAGGGTTGGGTATTCAGGATTGAAGAATGAGGATTGAGGATTGAGGATTGAGGATTGAGGATTGAGGATTGAGGACTGAGGATTGAGGATTGAGTATTGAAGATTGAGTATTGAGGATTGAAGATTGAGGATTGAGGATTGAGGATTGAGGATAGAGGATTGAAGGTTGAGGATTGGGGATTGAGGATTGACGATTGAGGTTTGAGTATTGAGGATTGAGGATTGAGGATTGAAGATTGTCGATTGAGGATTGAGAATTGAGGATTGAGAATTGAGGACTGAGGATTGAAGATTGAGCATTGAGGATTGAAGGTTGACGATTGAGGATTGAGGATTGAGAATTGAGGATTGAATATTGAGGATTGGGGACTGAGTGTTGAGGGTTGAGTGATGAGAATTGATGTTTGTGTATAGAGATTTCAAGATTGCAGATTGAGTATTGTGTATTGAAAACTGTGATTGTTTATATTGTATTGAGGATTGAGGATTGACTACTGACTGTTGAGGACTGAGGGCTGAAGATTGAGGATTCAGGATTGAGAATTCAGGATTGAGGATTGAGGATTGAGGATTGGGGATTGAGGATTGAGGATTGAGGATTGAAGGTTGAATATTGATGAATGAAGATTGAGGATTGAGGACTGAGTGTTGTGGATTGAGGACGAGGACTGAGGGTTGGGTATTGATGCTTGAGGTCTGAGGATTGAGGATTGAGGATTGCGAATTGAGGATTGAGGAATGAGGATTGAAAATTGAAGATTGGGTATTGAGGATTGAAGAATGAGGATTGAGGATTGAGGATTGAGGATTGAGGATTGAAGATAGAGTACTGAGGATTGAAGATTGAGGATTGAGAATTGACGATTGAGGATTGAGGATTGAAGATTGAGTATTGAGGATTGAAGATTGAGGATTGAGGATTGAGGATTGAGGATTGAGGATTGAGGATTGAAGGTTGAGGATTGAGGGTTGAGTATAGAGGATTGAAGATTGAGGATTGGGGACTGAGGATTGAAAATTGAGGATTGAGGATTGAGGACTGAGGACTGAGGATTGAAGATTCAGTATTGAGGATTGAAGATTTAGAATTGAGGACTGAGGATTGAACATTGAGGACTGAGTGTTGAGGGTTGAGTGATGAGAATGGATGTTTGTGGGTAGAGATCTGAAGAATGCAGATGGGATATTGAGTATTGAAGACTGTGAATTGAGGATATTCTATTGAGGATTGAGGATTGGCAACAGATTGTTGATAACTGAGGGCTGAAGGTTGAGGATTCAGGATTGAGGATTCAGAATTGAGGTTTGAGGACTGAGGACTGAGGATTGAAGATTGAGTATTGAGGTTTGAAGATTGAGGATTGAGGATTGAGGATTGAGAATTGAGGTATGAGGATGAGGGCTGAGGGTTGAGGATTGTGGTTTGAGGACTGAGGACTGAGGATTGAGGATTGAGGATTGAAGGTTGAGGGTTGGGTATTCAGGATTGAAGAATGAGGATTGAGGATTGAGGATTGAGGATTGAGGATTGAGGATTGAGTATTGAGGACTGAGGATTGAGGATTGAGTATTGAAGATTGAGTATTGAGGATTGAAGATTGAGGATTGAGGATTGAGGATTGAGGATAGAGGATTGAAGGTTGAGGATTGGGGATTGAGGATTGACGATTGAGGATTGAGTATTGAGGATTGAGGATTGAGGATTGAGTATTGAGGATTGAGGATTGAAGATTGAGGATTGGGGACGGAGTGTTGAGTGTTGTGTGATAAGAATTGATGTTTGTGGATAGAGATTTGAAGATTGCAGATTGAGTAATGAGTATTGAAAACTGTGAATTGATGATGTTGTATTGAGGATTGAGGATTGACAACTGATAGTTGAGGACTGAGGGCTGAAGATTGAGGATTGAGGATTGAGGATTGAGGATTGAGGATTGAGAATTGAGGAATGCGGATGAGGGCTGAGGGTTGAGGATTGAGTTTTGAGGACTGAGGACTGAGGATTGAGGATTGAGGACTGAAGATTAAGGATTGGGTATTGAGGATTGAAGAATGAGGATTGAGGATTGAGGATTGAGAATTGAGGGTTGAGGATTGAAGATTGAGTATTGAGGATTGAAGATTGACGATTGAGGATTGAGAATTGAGGATTGAGAATTGAGGACTGAGGATTGAAGATTGAGCATTGTGGATTGAAGGTTGAGGATTGAGGATTGAGGACTGAGGAATGAGGATGAGGGCTGAGGGTTGAGGATTGTGGTTTGAGGACTGAGGACTGAGGATTGAGGATTGAGGATTGAAGATTGAGGGTTGGGTATTCAGGATTGAAGAATGAGGATTGAGGATTGATGATTGAGGATTCAGGATTGAGGACTGAGGATTGAGGATTGAGGATTGAGGACTGAGGATTGAGGATTGAGTATTGAAGATTGAGTATTGAGGATTGAACATTGAGGATTGGGGACTGAGGATTGAAGATTGAGGATTGAGGATTGAGAACTGAGGACTGAGGATTGAAGATTCAGGATTGAGGATTGAAGATTGAGAATTGAGGACTGAGGATTGAACATTGAGGACTGAGTGTTGAGGGTTGAGTGATGAGAATGGACGTTTGTGGGTAGAGATCTGAAGATTGCAGATGGGGTATTGAGTATTGAAGACTGTGAATTGAGGATATTCTATTGAGGATTGAGGATTGGCAACAGATTGTTGATGACTGAGGGCTGAAGGTTGAGGATTCAGGATTGAGGATTCAGAATTGAGGTTTGAGGACTGAGGACTGAGGATTGAAGATTGAGTATTGAGGATTGAAGATTGAGGATTGAGGATTGAGGATTGAGAATTGAGGAATGAGAATGAGGGCTGAGGGCTGAGGATTGTGGTTTGAGGACTGAGGGCTGAGGATTGAGGATTGAGGATTTAAGATTGAGGGTTGGGTATTCAGGATTGAAGAATGAGGATTGAGGATTGAGGATTGAGGATTGAGGATTGAGGATTGAGGACTGAGGATTGAGGATTGAGTATTGAAGATTGAGTATTGAGGATTGAAGATTGAGGATTGAGGATTGAGGATTGAGGATAGAGGATTGAAGGTTGAGGATTGGGGATTGAGGATTGACGATTGAGGTTTGAGTATTGAGGATTGAGGATTGAGGATTGAAGATTGTCGATTGAGGATTGAGAATTGAGGATTGAGAATTGAGGACTGAGGATTGAAGATTGAGCATTGAGGATTGAAGGTTGACGATTGAGGATTGAGGATTGAGAATTGAGGATTGAATATTGAGGATTGGGGACTGAGTGTTGAGGGTTGAGTGATGAGAATTGATGTTTGTGTATAGAGATTTCAAGATTGCAGATTGAGTATTGTGTATTGAAAACTGTGATTGTTTATATTGTATTGAGGATTGAGGATTGACTACTGACTGTTGAGGACTGAGGGCTGAAGATTGAGGATTCAGGATTGAGAATTCAGGATTGAGGATTGAGGATTGAGGATTGGCGATTGAGGATTGAGGATTGAGGATTGAAGGTTGAATATTGATGAATGAAGATTGAGGATTGAGGACTGAGTGTTGTGGATTGAGGACGAGGACTGAGGGTTGGGTATTGATGCTTGAGGTCTGAGGATTGAGGATTGAGGATTGCGAATTGAGGATTGAGGATTGAGGATTGATGATTGAGGATTGGGTATTGAGGATTGAAGAATGAGGATTGACGATTGAGGATTGAGTATTGAGGATTGAGGATTGAGGATTGAGGATTGAAGATTGAGAATTGAGGATTGAGGATTGAACATTGAGGACTGAGTGTCGAGGGTTGAGTGATGAGAATGGATGTTTGTGGATAGAGATTTGAAGATTGCAGATTGAGTATTGAGTATTGAAAACTGTGAATTGAGGATTTTCTATTGAGGATTGAGGATTAGCAACTGATTGTTGAGGACTGAGGGCTGATGGTTGAGGATTCAGGATTGAGGATTCAGAATTGAGGTTTGAGGACTGAGGATTGAGGATTGAAGATTGAGTATTGAGGATTGAAGATTGAGGATTGAGGATTCGGGATTGAGAATTGAGGAATGAGGATGAGGGCTGAGGTTTGAGGATTGAGGTTTGAGTACTGAGGACTGAGGGTTGAGGATTGAGGATTGAAGATTGAGGATTGGGTATTGAGGATTGAAGAATGAGTATTGAGGATTGAGGATTGAGGATTGAGAGTTGAAGATTGAGTATTGAGGATTGAAGGTTGAAGATTGAGTATTGAGAATTGAGGATTGAGAATTGAGGACTGAGGATTGAAGTTTGAGCATTGAGGATTGAAGGCTGCGGATTGAGGATTGAGGATTGAGGATTGAGGATTGAACATTGATGATTGGGGACTGAGTGTTGAGCGTTGAGTGATGAGGATTGATGTTTGTGTATAGAGATTTCAAGATTGCAGATTGAGTATTGTGTATTGAAAACTGTGAATTGTTGATATTCTATTGAGGATTGAGGATTGACAACTGACTGCTGAGGACTGAGGGCTGAAGATTGAGGATTCAGGATTGAGGATCCAGGATTGTGGATTGAGGATTGAGGATTGAGGATTGAGGATTGAGGATTGAGGATTGAAGGTTGAATATTGATGAATGAAGATTGAGGATTGAGGATTGAGTGTTGTGGATTGAGGACGAGGACTGAGGGTTGGGTATTGATGCTTGAGGTCTGAGGATTGAGGATTGAGGATTGCGAATTGAGGATTGAGGAATGAGGATTGAAAATTGAAGATTGGGTATTGAGGATTGAAGAATGAGGATTGAGGATTGAGGATTGAGGATTGAGGATTGAAGATAGAGTACTGAGGATTGAAGATTGAGGATTGAGAATTGACGATTGAGGATTGAGGATTGAAGATTGAGTATTGAGGATTGAAGATTGAGGATTGAGGATTGAGGATTGAGGATTGAGGATTGAGGATTGAAGGTTGAGGATTGAGGGTTGAGTATAGAGGATTGAAGATTGAGGATTGGGGACTGAGGATTGAAAATTGAGGATTGAGGATTGAGGACTGAGGACTGAGGATTGAAGATTCAGTATTGAGGATTGAAGATTTAGAATTGAGGACTGAGGATTGAACATTGAGGACTGAGTGTTGAGGGTTGAGTGATGAGAATGGATGTTTGTGGGTAGAGATCTGAAGAATGCAGATGGGATATTGAGTATTGAAGACTGTGAATTGAGGATATTCTATTGAGGATTGAGGATTGGCAACAGATTGTTGATAACTGAGGGCTGAAGGTTGAGGATTCAGGATTGAGGATTCAGAATTGAGGTTTGAGGACTGAGGACTGAGGATTGAAGATTGAGTATTGAGGTTTGAAGATTGAGGATTGAGGATTGAGGATTGAGAATTGAGGAATGAGGATGAGGGCTGAGGGTTGAGGATTGTGGTTTGAGGACTGAGGACTGAGGATTGAGGATTGAGGATTGAAGGTTGAGGGTTGGGTATTCAGGATTGAAGAATGAGGATTGAGGATTGAGGATTGAGGATTGAGGATTGAGGATTGAGTATTGAGGACTGAGGATTGAGGATTGAGTATTGAAGATTGAGTATTGAGGATTGAAGATTGAGGATTGAGGATTGAGGATTGAGGATAGAGGATTGAAGGTTGAGGATTGGGGATTGAGGATTGACGATTGAGGATTGAGTATTGAGGATTGAGGATTGAGGATTGAGTATTGAGGATTGAGGATTGAAGATTGAGGATTGGGGACGGAGTGTTGAGTGTTGTGTGGTAAGAATTGATGTTTGTGGATAGAGATTTGAAGATTGCAGATTGAGTAATGAGTATTGAAAACTGTGAATTGATGATGTTGTATTGAGGATTGAGGATTGACAACTGATAGTTGAGGACTCAGGGCTGAAGATTGAGGATTGAGGATTGAGGATTGAGGATTGAGAATTGAGGAATGCGGATGAGGGCTGAGGGTTGAGGATTGAGTTTTGAGGACTGAGGACTGAGGATTGAGGATTGAGGACTGAAGATTAAGGATTGGGTATTGAGGATTGAAGAATGAGGATTGAGGATTGAGGATTGAGAACTGAGGGTTGAGGATTGAAGATTGAGTATTGAGGATTGAAGATTGACGATTGAGGATTGAGAATTGAGGATTGAGAATTGAGGACTGAGGATTGAAGATTGAGCATTGTGGATTGAAGGTTGAGGATTGAGGATTGAGGACTGAGGAATGAGGATGAGGGCTGAGGGTTGAGGATTGTGGTTTGAGGACTGAGGACTGAGGATTGAGGATTGAGGATTGAAGATTGAGGGTTGGGTATTCAGGATTGAAGAATGAGGATTGAGGATTGATGATTGAGGATTCAGGATTGAGGACTGAGGATTGAGGATTGAGGATTGAGGACTGAGGATTGAGGATTGAGTATTGAAGATTGAGTATTGAGGATTGAACATTGAGGATTGGGGACTGAGGATTGAAGATTGAGGATTGAGGATTGAGAACTGAGGACTGAGGATTGAAGATTCAGGATTGAGGATTGAAGATTGAGAATTGAGGACTGAGGATTGAACATTGAGGACTGAGTGTTGAGGGTTGAGTGATGAGAATGGACGTTTGTGGGTAGAGATCTGAAGATTGCAGATGGGGTATTGAGTATTGAAGACTGTGAATTGAGGATATTCTATTGAGGATTGAGGATTGGCAACAGATTGTTGATGACTGAGGGCTGAAGGTTGAGGATTCAGGATTGAGGATTCAGAATTGAGGTTTGAGGACTGAGGACTGAGGATTGAAGATTGAGTATTGAGGATTGAAGATTGAGGATTGAGGATTGAGGATTGAGAATTGAGGAATGAGAATGAGGGCTGAGGGCTGAGGATTGTGGTTTGAGGACTGAGGGCTGAGGATTGAGGATTGAGGATTTAAGATTGAGGGTTGGGTATTCAGGATTGAAGAATGAGGATTGAGGATTGAGGATTGAGGATTGAGGATTGAGGATTGAGGACTGAGGATTGAGGATTGAGTATTGAAGATTGAGTATTGAGGATTGAAGATTGAGGATTGAGGATTGAGGATTGAGGATAGAGGATTGAAGGTTGAGGATTGGGGATTGAGGATTGACGATTGAGGTTTGAGTATTGAGGATTGAGGATTGAGGATTGAAGATTGTCGATTGAGGATTGAGAATTGAGGATTGAGAATTGAGGACTGAGGATTGAAGATTGAGCATTGAGGATTGAAGGTTGACGATTGAGGATTGAGGATTGAGAATTGAGGATTGAATATTGAGGATTGGGGACTGAGTGTTGAGGGTTGAGTGATGAGAATTGATGTTTGTGTATAGAGATTTCAAGATTGCAGATTGAGTATTGTGTATTGAAAACTGTGATTGTTTATATTGTATTGAGGATTGAGGATTGACTACTGACTGTTGAGGACTGAGGGCTGAAGATTGAGGATTCAGGATTGAGAATTCAGGATTGAGGATTGAGGATTGAGGATTGGCGATTGAGGATTGAGGATTGAGGATTGAAGGTTGAATATTGATGAATGAAGATTGAGGATTGAGGACTGAGTGTTGTGGATTGAGGACGAGGACTGAGGGTTGGGTATTGATGCTTGAGGTCTGAGGATTGAGGATTGAGGATTGCGAATTGAGGATTGAGGATTGAGGATTGATGATTGAGGATTGGGTATTGAGGATTGAAGAATGAGGATTGACGATTGAGGATTGAGTATTGAGGATTGAGGATTGAGGATTGAGGATTGAAGATTGAGAATTGAGGATTGAGGATTGAACATTGAGGACTGAGTGTCGAGGGTTGAGTGATGAGAATGGATGTTTGTGGATAGAGATTTGAAGATTGCAGATTGAGTATTGAGTATTGAAAACTGTGAATTGAGGATTTTCTATTGAGGATTGAGGATTAGCAACTGATTGTTGAGGACTGAGGGCTGATGGTTGAGGATTCAGGATTGAGGATTCAGAATTGAGGTTTGAGGACTGAGGATTGAGGATTGAAGATTGAGTATTGAGGATTGAAGATTGAGGATTGAGGATTCGGGATTGAGAATTGAGGAATGAGGATGAGGGCTGAGGTTTGAGGATTGAGGTTTGAGTACTGAGGACTGAGGGTTGAGGATTGAGGATTGAAGATTGAGGATTGGGTATTGAGGATTGAAGAATGAGTATTGAGGATTGAGGATTGAGGATTGAGAGTTGAAGATTGAGTATTGAGGATTGAAGATTGAAGATTGAGTATTGAGAATTGAGGATTGAGAATTGAGGACTGAGGATTGAAGTTTGAGCATTGAGGATTGAAGGCTGCGGATTGAGGATTGAGGATTGAGGATTGAGGATTGAACATTGATGATTGGGGACTGAGTGTTGAGCGTTGAGTGATGAGGATTGATGTTTGTGTATAGAGATTTCAAGATTGCAGATTGAGTATTGTGTATTGAAAACTGTGAATTGTTGATATTCTATTGAGGATTGAGGATTGACAACTGACTGCTGAGGACTGAGGGCTGAAGATTGAGGATTCAGGATTGAGGATCCAGGATTGTGGATTGAGGATTGAGGATTGAGGATTGAGGATTGAGGATTGAGGATTGAAGGTTGAATATTGATGAATGAAGATTGAGGATTGAGGATTGAGTGTTGTGGATTGAGGACGAGGACTGAGGGTTGGGTATTGATGCTTGAGGTCTGAGGATTGAGGATTGAGGATTGCGAATTGAGGATTGAGGAATGAGGATTGAAAATTGAAGATTGGGTATTGAGGATTGAAGAATGAGGATTGAGGATTGAGGATTGAGGATTGAGGATTGAAGATAGAGTACTGAGGATTGAAGATTGAGGATTGAGAATTGACGATTGAGGATTGAGGATTGAAGATTGGGTATTGAGGATTGAAGATTGAGGATTGAGGATTGAGGATTGAGGATTGAGGATTGAGGATTGAAGGTTGAGGGTTGGGTATTCAGGATTGAAGAATGAGGATTGAGGATTGAGGATTGAGGATTGAGGATTGAGGATTGAGTATTGAGGACTGAGGATTGAGGATTGAGTATTGAAGATTGAGTATTGAGGATTGAAGATTGAGGATTGAGGATTGAGGATTGAGGATAGAGGATTGAAGGTTGAGGATTGGGGATTGAGGATTGACGATTGAGGATTGAGTATTGAGGATTGAGGATTGAGGATTGAGTATTGAGGATTGAGGATTGAAGATTGAGGATTGGGGACGGAGTGTTGAGTGTTGTGTGATAAGAATTGATGTTTGTGGATAGAGATTTGAAGATTGCAGATTGAGTAATGAGTATTGAAAACTGTGAATTGATGATGTTGTATTGAGGATTGAGGATTGACAACTGATAGTTGAGGACTGAGGGCTGAAGATTGAGGATTGAGGATTGAGGATTGAGGATTGAGAATTGAGGAATGCGGATGAGGGCTGAGGGTTGAGGATTGAGGTTTGAGGACTGAGGACTGAGGATTGAGGATTGAGGACTGAAGATTAAGGATTGGGTATTGAGGATTGAAGAATGAGGATTGAGGATTGAGGATTGAGAATTGAGGGTTGAGGATTGAAGATTGAGTATTGAGGATTGAAGATTGACGATTGAGGATTGAGAATTGAGGATTGAGAATTGAGGACTGAGGATTGAAGATTGAGCATTGTGGATTGAAGGTTGAGGATTGAGGATTGAGGACTGAGGAATGAGGATGAGGGCTGAGGGTTGAGGATTGTGGTTTGAGGACTGAGGACTGAGGATTGAGGATTGAGGATTGAAGATTGAGGGTTGGGTATTCAGGATTGAAGAATGAGGATTGAGGATTGATGATTGAGGATTCAGGATTGAGGACTGAGGATTGAGGATTGAGGATTGAGGACTGAGGATTGAGGATTGAGTATTGAAGATTGAGTATTGAGGATTGAACATTGAGGATTGGGGACTGAGGATTGAAGATTGAGGATTGAGGATTGAGAACTGAGGACTGAGGATTGAAGATTCAGGATTGAGGATTGAAGATTGAGAATTGAGGACTGAGGATTGAACATTGAGGACTGAGTGTTGAGGGTTGAGTGATGAGAATGGACGTTTGTGGGTAGAGATCTGAAGATTGCAGATGGGGTATTGAGTATTGAAGACTGTGAATTGAGGATATTCTATTGAGGATTGAGGATTGGCAACAGATTGTTGATGACTGAGGGCTGAAGGTTGAGGATTCAGGATTGAGGATTCAGAATTGAGGTTTGAGGACTGAGGACTGAGGATTGAAGATTGAGTATTGAGGATTGAAGATTGAGGATTGAGGATTGAGGATTGAGAATTGAGGAATGAGAATGAGGGCTGAGGGCTGAGGATTGTGGTTTGAGGACTGAGGGCTGAGGATTGAGGATTGAGGATTTAAGATTGAGGGTTGGGTATTCAGGATTGAAGAATGAGGATTGAGGATTGAGGATTGAGGATTGAGGATTGAGGATTGAGGACTGAGGATTGAGGATTGAGTATTGAAGATTGAGTATTGAGGATTGAAGATTGAGGATTGAGGATTGAGGATTGAGGATAGAGGATTGAAGGTTGAGGATTGGGGATTGAGGATTGACGATTGAGGTTTGAGTATTGAGGATTGAGGATTGAGGATTGAAGATTGTCGATTGAGGATTCAGAATTGAGGATTGAGAATTGAGGACTGAGGATTGAAGATTGAGCATTGAGGATTGAAGGTTGACGATTGAGGATTGAGGATTGAGAATTGAGGATTGAATATTGAGGATTGGGGACTGAGTGTTGAGGGTTGAGTGATGAGAATTGATGTTTGTGTATAGAGATTTCAAGATTGCAGATTGAGTATTGTGTATTGAAAACTGTGATTGTTTATATTGTATTGAGGATTGAGGATTGACTACTGACTGTTGAGGACTGAGGGCTGAAGATTGAGGATTCAGGATTGAGAATTCAGGATTGAGGATTGAGGATTGAGGATTGGGGATTGAGGATTGAGGATTGAGGATTGAAGGTTGAATATTGATGAATGAAGATTGAGGATTGAGGACTGAGTGTTGTGGATTGAGGACGAGGACTGAGGGTTGGGTATTGATGCTTGAGGTCTGAGGATTGAGGACTGAGGATTGCGAATTGAGGATTGAGGATTGAGGATTGATGATTGAGGATTGGGTATTGAGGATTGAAGAATGAGGATTGACGATTGAGGATTGAGTATTGAGGATTGAGGATTGAGGATTGAGGATTGAAGATTGAGAATTGAGGATTGAGGATTGAACATTGAGGACTGAGTGTCGAGGGTTGAGTGATGAGAATGGATGTTTGTGGATAGAGATTTGAAGATTGCAGATTGAGTATTGAGTATTGAAAACTGTGAATTGAGGATTTTCTATTGAGGATTGAGGATTAGCAACTGATTGTTGAGGACTGAGGGCTGATGGTTGAGGATTCAGGATTGAGGATTCAGAATTGAGGTTTGAGGACTGAGGATTGAGGATTGAAGATTGAGTATTGAGGATTGAAGATTGAGGATTGAGGATTCGGGATTGAGAATTGAGGAATGAGGATGAGGGCTGAGGTTTGAGGATTGAGGTTTGAGTACTGAGGACTGAGGGTTGAGGATTGAGGATTGAAGATTGAGGATTGGGTATTGAGGATTGAAGAATGAGTATTGAGGATTGAGGATTGAGGATTGAGAGTTGAAGATTGAGTATTGAGGATTGAAGATTGAAGATTGAGTATTGAGAATTGAGGATTGAGAATTGAGGACTGAGGATTGAAGTTTGAGCATTGAGGATTGAAGGCTGCGGATTGAGGATTGAGGATTGAGGATTGAGGATTGAACATTGATGATTGGGGACTGAGTGTTGAGCGTTGAGTGATGAGGATTGATGTTTGTGTATAGAGATTTCAAGATTGCAGATTGAGTATTGTGTATTGAAAACTGTGAATTGTTGATATTCTATTGAGGATTGAGGATTGACAACTGACTGCTGAGGACTGAGGGCTGAAGATTGAGGATTCAGGATTGAGGATCCAGGATTGTGGATTGAGGATTGAGGATTGAGGATTGAGGATTGAGGATTGAGGATTGAAGGTTGAATATTGATGAATGAAGATTGAGGATTGAGGATTGAGTGTTGTGGATTGAGGACGAGGACTGAGGGTTGGGTATTGATGCTTGAGGTCTGAGGATTGAGGATTGAGGATTGCGAATTGAGGATTGAGGAATGAGGATTGAAAATTGAAGATTGGGTATTGAGGATTGCAGAATGAGGATTGAGGATTGAGGATTGAGGATTGAGGATTGAAGATAGAGTACTGAGGATTGAAGATTGAGGATTGAGAATTGACGATTGAGGATTGAGGATTGAAGATTGAGTATTGAGGATTGAAGATTGAGGATTGAGGATTGAGGATTGAGGATTGAGGATTGAGGATTGAAGGTTGAGGATTGAGGGTTGAGTATAGAGGATTGAAGATTGAGGATTGGGGACTGAGGATTGAAAATTGAGGATTGAGGATTGAGGACTGAGGACTGAGGATTGAAGATTCAGTATTGAGGATTGAAGATTCAGTATTGAGGATTGAAGATTTAGAATTGAGGACTGAGGATTGAACATTGAGGACTGAGTGTTGAGGGTTGAGTGATGAGAATGGATGTTTGTGGGTAGAGATCTGAAGAATGCAGATGGGATATTGAGTATTGAAGACTGTGAATTGAGGATATTCTATTGAGGATTGAGGATTGGCAACAGATTGTTGATAACTGAGGGCTGAAGGTTGAGGATTCAGGATTGAGGATTCAGAATTGAGGTTTGAGGACTGAGGACTGAGGATTGAAGATTGAGTATTGAGGTTTGAAGATTGAGGATTGAGGATTGAGGATTGAGAATTGAGGAATGAGGATGAGGGCTGAGGGTTGAGGATTGTGGTTTGAGGACTGAGGACTGAGGATTGAGGATTGAGGATTGAAGGTTGAGGGTTGGGTATTCAGGATTGAAGAATGAGGATTGAGGATTGAGGATTGAGGATTGAGGATTGAGGATTGAGTATTGAGGACTGAGGATTGAGGATTGAGTATTGAAGATTGAGTATTGAGGATTGAAGATTGAGGATTGAGGATTGAGGATTGAGGATAGAGGATTGAAGGTTGAGGATTGGGGATTGAGGATTGACGATTGAGGATTGAGTATTGAGGATTGAGGATTGAGGATTGAGTATTGAGGATTGAGGATTGAAGATTGAGGATTGGGGACGGAGTGTTGAGTGTTGTGTGATAAGAATTGATGTTTGTGGATAGAGATTTGAAGATTGCAGATTGAGTAATGAGTATTGAAAACTGTGAATTGATGATGTTGTATTGAGGATTGAGGATTGACAACTGATAGTTGAGGACTGAGGGCTGAAGATTGAGGATTGAGGATTGAGGATTGAGGATTGAGAATTGAGGAATGCGGATGAGGGCTGAGGGTTGAGGATTGAGGTTTGAGGACTGAGGACTGAGGATTGAGGATTGAGGACTGAAGATTAAGGATTGGGTATTGAGGATTGAAGAATGAGGATTGAGGATTGAGGATTGAGAATTGAGGGTTGAGGATTGACGATTGAGTATTGAGGATTGAAGATTGACGATTGAGGATTGAGAATTGAGGATTGAGAATTGACGACTGAGGATTGAAGATTGAGCATTGTGGATTGAAGGTTGAGGATTGAGGATTGAGGACTGAGGAATGAGGATGAGGGCTGAGGGTTGAGGATTGTGGTTTGAGGACTGAGGACTGAGGATTGAGGATTGAGGATTGAAGATTGAGGGTTGGGTATTCAGGATTGAAGAATGAGGATTGAGGATTGATGATTGAGGATTCAGGATTGAGGACTGAGGATTGAGGATTGAGGATTGAAGATTGAGTATTGAGGATTGAAGATTGAGGATTGAGGATTGAGGATTGAGGATAGAGGATTGAAGGTTGAGTATTGGGGATTGAGGATTGACGATTGAGGATTGAGTATTGAGGATTGAGGATTGAGGATTGAGTATTGAGGATTGAGGATTGAAGATTGAGGATTGGGGACGGAGTGTTGAGTGTTGTGTGATGAGAATTGATGTTTGTGGATAGAGATTTGAAGATTGCAGATTGAGTAATGAGTATTGAAAGCTGTGAATTGATGATGTTGTATTGAGGATTGAGGATTGAGGATTGAGAATTGAGGAATGCGGATGAGGGCTGAGGGTTGAGGATTGAGGTTTGAGGACTGAGGACTGAGGATTGAGGATTGAGGACTGAAGATTAAGGATTGGGTATTGAGGATTGAAGAATGAGGATTGAGGATTGAGGATTGAGAATTGAGGGTTGAGGATTGAAGATTGAGTATTGAGGATTGAAGATTGACGATTGAGGATTGAGAATTGAAGATTGAGGATTGAGGATTGAGGATTGAGGATAGAGGATTGAAGGTTGAGTATTGGGGATTGAGGATTGACGATTGAGGTTTGAGTATTGAGGATTGAGGATTGAGGATTGAAGATTGTCGATTGAGGATTGAGAATTGAGGATTGAGAATTGAGGACTGAGGATTGAAGATTGAGCATTGAGGATTGAAGGTTGACGATTGAGGATTGAGGATTGAGAATTGAGGATTGAATATTGAGGATTGGGGACTGAGTGTTGAGGGTTGAGTGATGAGAATTGATGTTTGTGTATAGAGATTTCAAGATTGCAGATTGAGTATTGTGTATTGAAAACTGTGATTGTTTATATTGTATTGAGGATTGAGGATTGACTACTGACTGTTGAGGACTGAGGGCTGAAGATTGAGGATTCAGGATTGAGAATTCAGGATTGAGGATTGAGGATTGAGGATTGGGGATTGAGGATTGAGGATTGAGGATTGAAGGTTGAATATTGATGAATGAATATTGAGGATTGAGGACTGAGTGTTGTGGATTGAGGACGAGGACTGAGGGTTGGGTATTGATGCTTGAGGTCTGAGGATTGAGGATTGAGGATTGCGAATTGAGGATTGAGGATTGAGGATTGATGATTGAGGATTGGGTATTGAGGATTGAAGAATGAGGATTGACGATTGAGGATTGAGTATTGAGGATTGAGGATTGAGGATTGAGGATTGAAGATTGAGAATTGAGGATTGAGGATTGAACATTGAGGACTGAGTGTCGAGGGTTGAGTGATGAGAATGGATGTTTGTGGATAGAGATTTGAAGATTGCAGATTGAGTATTGAGTATTGAAAACTGTGAATTGAGGATTTTCTATTGAGGATTGAGGATTAGCAACTGATTGTTGAGGACTGAGGGCTGATGGTTGAGGATTCAGGATTGAGGATTCAGAATTGAGGTTTGAGGACTGAGGATTGAGGATTGAAGATTGAGTATTGAGGATTGAAGATTGAGGATTGAGGATTCGGGATTGAGAATTGAGGAATGAGGATGAGGGCTGAGGTTTGAGGATTGAGGTTTGAGTACTGAGGACTGAGGGTTGAGGATTGAGGATTGAAGATTGAGGATTGGGTATTGAGGATTGAAGAATGAGTATTGAGGATTGAGGATTGAGGATTGAGAGTTGAAGATTGAGTACTGAGGATTGAAGATTGAAGATTGAGTATTGAGAATTGAGGATTGAGAATTGAGGACTGAGGATTGAAGTTTGAGCATTGAGGATTGAAGGCTGCGGATTGAGGATTGAGGATTGAGGATTGAGGATTGAACATTGATGATTGGGGACTGAGTGTTGAGCGTTGAGTGATGAGGATTGATGTTTGTGTATAGAGATTTCAAGATTGCAGATTGAGTATTGTGTATTGAAAACTGTGAATTGTTGATATTCTATTGAGGATTGAGGATTGACAACTGACTGCTGAGGACTGAGGGCTGAAGATTGAGGATTCAGGATTGAGGATCCAGGATTGTGGATTGAGGATTGAGGATTGAGGATTGAGGATTGAGGATTGAGGATTGAAGGTTGAATATTGATGAATGAAGATTGAGGATTGAGGATTGAGTGTTGTGGATTGAGGACGAGGACTGAGGGTTGGGTATTGATGCTTGAGGTCTGAGGATTGAGGATTGAGGATTGCGAATTGAGGATTGAGGAATGAGGATTGAAAATTGAAGATTGGGTATTGAGGATTGAAGAATGAGGATTGAGGATTGAGGATTGAGGATTGAGGATTGAAGATAGAGTACTGAGGATTGAAGATTGAGGATTGAGAATTGACGATTGAGGATTGAGGATTGAAGATTGGGTATTGAGGATTGAAGATTGAGGATTGAGGATTGAGGATTGAGGATTGAGGATTGAGGATTGAAGGTTGAGGGTTGGGTATTCAGGATTGAAGAATGAGGATTGAGGATTGAGGATTGAGGATTGAGGATTGAGGATTGAGTATTGAGGACTGAGGATTGAGGATTGAGTATTGAAGATTGAGTATTGAGGATTGAAGATTGAGGATTGAGGATTGAGGATTGAGGATAGAGGATTGAAGGTTGAGGATTGGGGATTGAGGATTGACGATTGAGGATTGAGTATTGAGGATTGAGGATTGAGGATTGAGTATTGAGGATTGAGGATTGAAGATTGAGGATTGGGGACGGAGTGTTGAGTGTTGTGTGATAAGAATTGATGTTTGTGGATAGAGATTTGAAGATTGCAGATTGAGTAATGAGTATTGAAAACTGTGAATTGATGATGTTGTATTGAGGATTGAGGATTGACAACTGATAGTTGAGGACTGAGGGCTGAAGATTGAGGATTGAGGATTGAGGATTGAGGATTGAGAATTGAGGAATGCGGATGAGGGCTGAGGGTTGAGGATTGAGGTTTGAGGACTGAGGACTGAGGATTGAGGATTGAGGACTGAAGATTAAGGATTGGGTATTGAGGATTGAAGAATGAGGATTGAGGATTGAGGATTGAGAATTGAGGGTTGAGGATTGAAGATTGAGTATTGAGGATTGAAGATTGACGATTGAGGATTGAGAATTGAGGATTGAGAATTGAGGACTGAGGATTGAAGATTGAGCATTGTGGATTGAAGGTTGAGGATTGAGGATTGAGGACTGAGGAATGAGGATGAGGGCTGAGGGTTGAGGATTGTGGTTTGAGGACTGAGGACTGAGGATTGAGGATTGAGGATTGAAGATTGAGGGTTGGGTATTCAGGATTGAAGAATGAGGATTGAGGATTGATGATTGAGGATTCAGGATTGAGGACTGAGGATTGAGGATTGAGGATTGAAGATTGAGTATTGAGGATTGAAGATTGAGGATTGAGGATTGAGGATTGAGGATAGAGGATTGAAGGTTGAGTATTGGGGATTGAGGATTGACGATTGAGGATTGAGTATTGAGGATTGAGGATTGAGGATTGAGTATTGAGGATTGAGGATTGAAGATTGAGGATTGGGGACGGAGTGTTGAGTGTTGTGTGATGAGAATTGATGTTTGTGGATAGAGATTTGAAGATTGCAGATTGAGTAATGAGTATTGAAAGCTGTGAATTGATGATGTTGTATTGAGGATTGAGGATTGACAACTGATTGTTGAGGACTGAGGGCTGAAGATTGAGGATTCAGGATTGAGGATTGAGGATTGAAGATTGAGGATTGGGGACTGATGATTGAAGATTGAGGATTGAGAATTGAGGATTGAGGATTGAGGATTTGGGATTGAAGATTCAGTATCGAGGATTGAAGATTTAGAATTGAGGACTGAGGATTGAACATTGAGGACTGAGTGTTGAGGGTTGAGTGATGAGAATGGATGTTTGTGGGTAGAGATCTGAAGAATGCAGATGGGATATTGAGTATTGAAGACTGTGAATTGAGGATATTCTATTGAGGATTGAGGATTGGCAACAGATTGTTGATGACTGAGGGCTGAAGGTTGAGGATTCAGGATTGAGGATTCAGAATTGAGGTTTGAGGACTGAGGACTGAGGATTGAAGATTGAGTATTGAGGTTTGAAGATTGAGGATTGAGGATTGAGGATTGAGAATTGAGGAATGAGGATGAGGGCTGAGGGTTGAGGATTGTGGTTTGAGGACTGAGGACTGAGGATTGAGGATTGAGGATTGAAGATTGAGGGTTGGGTATTCAGGATTGAAGAATGAGGATTGAGGATTGAGGATTGAGGATTGAGGATTGAGGATTGAGGATTGAGTATTGAGGACTGAGGATTGAGGATTGAGTATTGAAGATTGAGTATTGAGGATTGAAGATTGAGGATTGAGGATTGAGGATTGAGGATAGAGGATTGAAGGTTGAGGATTGGGGATTGAGGATTGACGATTGAGGATTGAGTATTGAGGATTGAGGATTGAGGATTGAGGATTGAGTATTGAGGATTGAGGATTGAAGATTGAGGATTGGGGACGGAGTGTTGAGTGTTGTGTGATAAGAATTGATGTTTGTGGATAGAGATTTGAAGATTGCAGATTGAGTAATGAGTATTGAAAACTGTGAATTGATGATGTTGTATTGAGGATTGAGGATTGACAACTGATTGTTGAGGACTGAGGGCTGAAGGTTGAGGATTGTATTGAGGATTGAGGATTGAGAATTGAGGAATGCGGATGAGGGCTGAGGTTTGAGGATTGAGGTTTGAGGACTGAGGACTGAGGATTGAGGATTGAGGACTGAAGATTAAGGATTGGGTATTGAGGATTGAAGAATGAGGATTGAGGATTGAGGATTGAGAATTGAGGGTTGAGGATTGAAGATTGAGTATTGAGGATTGAAGATTGACGATTGAGGATTGAGAATTGAGGATTGAGAATTGAGGACTGAGGATTGAAGATTGAGCATTGTGGATTGAAGGTTGAGGATTGAGGATTGAGGATTGAGGATTGAGGATTGAATATTGAGGATTGGGGACTGAGTGTTGAGTGTTGAGTTATGAGAATTGATGTTTGTGTATAGAGATTTCAAGATTGCAGATTGAGTATTGTGTATTGAAAACTGTGAATTGTTGATATTCTATTGAGGATTGAGGTTTGAAAACTGACTGTTGAGGACTGAGGGCTGAAGATTGAGGATTCAGGATTGTAGATTCGGGATTGAGGATTGTGGATTGAGGATTGAGGATTGAGGATTGAGGATTGAGGATTGAAGGTTGAATATTGATGAATGAAGATTGAGGATTGAGGGTTGAGGGTTGTGGATTGAGGACGAGGACTGAGGGTTGGGTATTGATGCTTGAGGTTTGAGGATTGAGGATTGAGGACTGCGAATTGATGACTGAGGATTGAGGATTGAGGATTGAGGATTGAGGATTGAGGATTGAAGATTGAGTATTGAGGATTGAGGATTGAGGATTGAGAATTGAGGAATGAGGATGAGGGTTGAGGGTTGTGGATTGAGGACGAGGACTGAGGGTTGGGTATTGATGCTTGAGGTCTGAGGATTGAGGATTGAGGACTGCGAATTGATGATTGAGGATTGAGGACTGAGGATTGAGGATTGAGGATTGAGGATTGAAGATTGAGTATTGAGGATTGAGGATTGAGGATTGAGGATTGAGAATTGAATATTGAGGATTGAGGATTGAGGATTGAGGACTGAGGAATGAGGATGAGGGCTGAGGGTTGAGGATTGTGGTTTGAGGACTGACGACTGAGGATTGAGGATTGAGGATTGAAGATTGAGGGTTGGGTATTCAGGATTGAAGAATGAGGATTGAGGATTGATGATTGAGGATTCAGGATTGAGGACTGAGGATTGAGGATTGAGGATTGAAGATTGAGTATTGAGGATTGAAGATTGAGGATTGAGGATTGAGGATTGAGGATAGAGGATTGAAGGTTGAGTATTGGGGATTTAGGATTGACGATTGAGGATTGAGTATTGAGGATTGAGGATTGAGGATTGAGTATTGAGGATTGAGGATTGAAGATTGAGGATTGGGGACGGAGTGTTGAGTGTTGTGTGATGAGAATTGATGTTTGTGGATAGAGATTTGAAGATTGCAGATTGAGTAATGAGTATTGAAAACTGTGAATTGATGATGTTGTATTGAGGATTGAGGATTGACAACTGATTGTTGAGGACTGAGGGCTGAAGATTGAGGATTCAGGATTGAGGATTGAGGATTGAAGATTGAGGATTGGGGACTGATGATTGAAGATTGAGGATTGAGGATTGAGGATTGAGGATTGAGGATTTGGGATTGAAGATTCAGTATCGAGGATTGAAGATTGAGGATTGAGGATTGAGGATTGAGGACTGAGGATCGAAGATTGAGTATAGAGGATTGAAGATTGACGATTGAGGATTGAGAATTGAGGATTGAGTATTGAGGATTGAGGATTGAAGATTGAGCATTGAGGATTGAAGGTTGAGGATTGAGGATCGAGGATTGAGGATTGAGGATTGAATATTGAGGATTGGGGACTGAGCGTTGAGGATTGAGTGATGAGAATTGATGTTTGTGGATAGAGATTTGAAGATTGCAGTTTGAGTATTGTGTATTGAAAACTGTGAATTGGTGATATTCTATTGAGGATTGAGGATTGACAACTGATTGTTGAGGACTGAGGGCTGAAGATTGAGGATTCAGGATTGAGGATTCAGGATTGATGTTCGAGGACTGAGGATTGAGGATTGAAGATTGAGTATTGAGGATTGAAGATTGAGGATTGAGGATTGAGGATTGAGGAATGAGGATTGAAGATTGAGTATTGAGGATTGAAGATTGAGGTTTGAGGACTGAGGATTGAGAATTGAGGATTGAGGATTGAGGATCGAGGATTGAGGATTGAGGATTGAGGATTGAGAATTGAGGGATGAGGATGAGGGCTGAGGGTTGAGGATTGAGGTTTGAGGACTGAGGACTGAGGATTGAGGATTGAGGATTGAGGATTGAAGATTGAGGATTGGGTATTGAGGATTGAAGAATGAGGATTGAGGATTGAGGATTGAGGATTGAGGATTGAAGATTGTGTATTGAGGATTGAAGATTGACGATTGAGGATTGAGAATTGAGGATTGAGACTTGAGGACTGAGGATTGAAGATAGAGCATTGAGGATTGAAGGTTGAGGATTGAGGATTGAGGATTGTGGATTCGGGATTGAGGATTGAGGATTGAGGATTGAGGATTGAGGATTGAGGATTGAGGATTGAGGATTGAGGATTCAGGCTTGAGGATTGAGGCTTGAGGATTGGAGATTGAGGATTGAGGATTGAGGATGTGGGCTGAGGGCTGAGGATTGTGGTTTGAGGACTGAGGACTGAGGATTGAGGATTGAGAGTTGAGGATTGAGGATTGAGGATTGAAGATTGAGGGCTGGGTATTGAGGATTGAGGATTGAGTATTGGAGATTGAGGATTTGGGACTGAGGATTGAAGATTGAGGATTGAGGATTCAGGATTGAGGATTGAGGACTGAGGATTGAGGATTGAAGATTGAGGATTGGGTATTGAGGATTGAAGAATGAGGATTGAGGATTGAGGATTGAGGATTGAGGATTGAAGATTGGGTATGATGATTGAAGATTCAGTATTGAGGATTGAAGATTGAGAATTGATGGTTGAGTATTGAACATTGAGGACTGAGTGTTGAGAGTTGAGTGATGAGAATTGATGTTTGTGGATAGAGATCTGAAGATTGCAGATTGAGTATTGAGTATTGAAATCTGTGACTTGATGATATTCTATTGAGGATTGAGTATTGACGTCTGATTGTTGAGGTCTGAAGTCTGAAGATTGAGGATTCAGGATTGAGGTTAGAGGACTGAGGATTGAGGATTGAGGATTCAGGCTTGAGGACTGAGGCTTGAGGATTGAAGATTGAGGATTGAGGATTGAGGATGAGGGCTGAGGGATGAGGATTGAGGCTTGAGGACTGAGGGCTGAGGATTGAGGATTGAGAGTTGAGGATTGAGGATTGAAGATTGGAGATTGAGGATTGGGTATTGAGGATTGAGGATTGAGTATTGAAGATTGAGGATTTGGGACTGAGGATTGAAGATTGAGGATTGAGGATTGAGGATTAAGGATTGAGGACTGAGGATTGAGGATTGAAGATCGAGGATTGGGTATTGAGGATTGAAGAATGAGGATTGAGGATTGAGGATTGAGGATTGAGGATTGAAGATGGAGTATTGAGGATTGAAGATTGTCGATTGAGGATTGAGGATTGAGGATTGAGGATTGAGGGTTGAGGATTGAAGATTGAGTATTGAGGATTGAAGATGGAGGATTCAGGATTGAGGATCGAGGATTGAAGATTGCAGATTGAGTATTGAGTATTGAAAACTGTGAATTGAAGGTATTCTATTGAGGATTGAGGATTGACAACTGATTGTTGAGGACTCAGGGCTGAAGATTGAGGATTCAGGATTGAGGATTCAGGATTGAGGTTTGAGGACTGAGGATTGAGGATTGGGTATTGGGTTTGAGGATTGAAGATTGAGGGTTGGGGATTGAGGATTGAGGATTGAGGATTGAAGATTGAATATTAATGATTGAAGATTGAGGACTGAGGATTGAGGGTTGTGGATTGAGGACGAGGACTGAGGGCTGAGTATTGATGTTTGGAGTCTGAGGATTGAGGGTTGAGGATTGAGAATTGAGGATTGAGGATTGAGGATTGAAGATTGAGGATTCGGTATTGAGGATTGAAGAGTGAGGATTGAGGAGTGAGGACTGAGGATTGAGGATTGCAGATTGAGTATTGAGGATTGAGGATTGATGACTGAAGATTCAGTATTGAGGATTGAAGATTGAGAATTGAGGACTGAGTATTGAACATTGAGGACTGAGTGTTGAGGGTTGAGTGATGAGAATGGATGTTTGTGGGTAGAGATCTGAAGATTGCAGATGGGGTATTGAGTATTGAAGACTGTGAATTGAGGTAATTCTATTGAGGATTGAGGATTGGCAACAGATTGTTGATGACTGAGGGCTGAAGATTGAGGATTCAGGATTGAGGATTCAGAATTGAGGTTTGAGGACTGAGGACTGAGGATTGAAGATTGAGTATTGAGGATTGAAGATTGAGGATTGAGGATTGGGGATTGAGAATTGAGGAATGAGGATGAGGGCTGAGGTTTGAGGATTGAGGTTTGAGTACTGAGGACTGAGGATTGAGGATTGAGGATTGAAGATTGAGGATTGGGTATTGAGGATTGAAGAATGAGGATTGAGGATTGAGGATTGAGGATTGAGGATTGAGGATTGAAGATTGAGTATTGAGGATTGAAGATTGTAGATTGAGTATTGAGGATTGAAGATTGATGATTGAGGATTGAGGATTGAGGATTGAGGATAGAGGATTGAAGGTTGAGGATTGGGGATTGAGGATTGACGATTGAGGATTGAGTATTGAGGATTGAGGATTGAGGATTGAAGATTGTCGATTGAGGATTGAGAATTGAGGATTGAGAATTGAGGACTGAGGATTGAAGATTGAGCATTGAGGATTGAAGGTTGACGATTGAGGATTGAGGATTGAGGTTTGAGGATTGAATATTGAGGATTGGGGACTGAGTGTTGAGGGTTGAGTGATGAGAATTGATGTTTGTGTATAGAGATTTCAAGATTGCAGATTGAGTATTGTGTATTGAAAGCTGTGAATTGTTGATATTCTATTGAGGATTGAGGATTGACAACTGACTGTTGAGGACTGAGGGCTGAAGGTTGAGGATTCAGGATTGAGGTACGGGATTGAGGATTGAGGATTGAGGATTGAGGATTGAGGATTGAGGAATGGGGATTGAGGATTGAGGATTGAGGATTGAGGAATGAGGATGAGGGCTGAGGGTTGAGGATTGAGGTTTGAGGACTGAGGACTGAGGATTGAGGATTGAGGATTGAAGATTGAGGATTGGGTATTGAGGATTGAGGAATGTGGATTGAGGATTGAGGATTGAGGATTGACTATTGAAGATTGAGTATTGAGGATTCAAGATTGACGATTGAGGATTGAGAATTGAGGATTGAGAATTGAGGACTGAGAATTGAAAATTGAGCATTGAGGATTGAAGGTTGACGATTGAGGATTGAGGATTGAGAATTGAGGATTGAATATTGAGGATTGGGGACTGAGTGTTGAGGGTTGAGTGATGAGAATTGATGTTTGTGTATAGAGATTTCAAGATTGCAGATTGAGTATTGTGTATCGAAAACTGTGATTGTTTATATTGTATTGAGGATTGAGGATTGACAACTGACTGTTGAGGACTGAGGGCTGAAGATTGAGGATTCAGGATTGAGGATTCAGGATTGAGGATTGAGGATTGAGGATTGAGGATTGAGGATTGGGGATTCAGGATTGAGGATTGAAGGTTGAATATTGATGAATGAAGGTTGAGGATTGAGGACCGAGGGTTGTGGATTGAGGACGAGAACTGAGGGTTGGGTATTGATGCTTGAGGTCTGAGGATTGAGGTTTGAGGATTGCGAATTGAGGATTGAGGATTGAGGATTGATGATTGGGGATTGGGTATTGAGGATTGAAGAATGAGGATTGAGTATTGAGGACTGAGGATTGAGGATTGAAGATTCAGTATTGAGGATTGAAGATTGAGAATTGAGGATTGAGGATTGAACATTGAGGACTGAGTGTCGATGGTTGAGTGATGAGAATGGATGTTTGTGGGTATAGATCTGAAGATTGCAGATGGGGTATTGAGTATTGAAGACTGTGAATTGAGGTAATTCTATTGAGGATTGAGGATTGGCAACAGATTGTTGATGACTGAGGGCTGAAGGTTGAGGATTCAGGATTGAGGATTCAGAATTGAGGTTTGAGGACTGAGGACTGAGGATTGAAGATTGAGTATTGAGGATTGAAGATTGAGGATTGAGGATTGGGGATTGAGAATTGAGGAATGAGGATGAGGGCTGAGGTTTGAGGATTGAGGTTTGAGTACTGAGGACTGAGGATTGAGGATTGAGGATTGAAGATTGAGGATTGGGTATTGAGGATTGAAGAATGAGGATTGAGGATTGAGGATTGAGGATTGAGGATTGAGGATTGAAGATTGAGTATTGAGGATTGAAGATTGAAGATTGAGTATTGAGAATTGAGGATTGAGAATTGAGGACTGAGGATTGAAGTTTGAGCATTGAGGATTGAAGGTTGAGGATTGAGGATTGAGGATTGAGGATTGAGGATTGAGGATTGAAGGTTGAGGATTGAGGGTTGAGTATTGAGGATTGAAGATTGAGGATTGGGGACTGAGGATTGAAGATTGAGGATTGAGGATTGAGGACTGAGGACTGAGGATTGAAGATTCAGTATTGAGGATTGAAGATTGAGAATTGATGACTGAGGATTGAACATTGAGGACTGAGTGTTGAGGGTTGAGTGATGAGAATGGACGTTTGTGGGTAGAGATCTGAAGATTGCAGATGGGGTATTGAGTATTGAAGACTGTGAATTGAGGATATTCTATTGAGGATTGAGGATTGGCAACAGATTGTTGATGACTGAGGGCTGAAGGTTGAGGATCCAGGATTGAGGATTCAGAATTGAGGTTTGAGGACTGAGGACTGAGGATTGAAGATTGAGTATTGAGGATTGAAGATTGAGGATTGAGGATTGAGGATTGAGAATTGAGGAATGAGGATGAGGGCTGAGGGCTGAGGATTGTGGTTTGAGGGCTGAGGGCTGAGGATTGAGGATTGAGGATTGAAGATTGAGGGTTGGGTATTCAGGATTGAAGAATGAGGATTGAGGATTGAGGATTGAGGAATGAGGATTGAGGATTGAGGACTGAGGATTGAGGATTGAGTATTGAAGATTGAGTATTGAGGATTGAAGATTGATGATTGAGGATTGAGGATTGAGGATAGAGGATTGAAGGTTGAGGATTGGGGATTGAGGATTGACGATTGAGGATTGAGTATTGAGGATTGAGGCTTGAGGGTTGGAGATTGAGGATTGAGGATTGAGGATGTGGGCTGAGGGTTGAGGATTGTGGTTTGAGGACTGAGGACTGAGGATTGAGGATTGAGAGTTGAGGATTGAGGATTGAGGATTGAAGATTGAGGACTGGGTATTGAGGATTGAGGATTGAGTATTGAAGATTGAGGATTTGGGACTGAGGATTGAAGATTGAGGATTGAGGATTCAGGATTGAGGATTGAGGACTGAGGATTGAGGATTGAAGATTGAGGATTGGGTATTGAGGATTGAAGAATGAGGATTGAGGATTGAGGATTGAGGATTGAGGATTGAAGATTGGGTATTGATGATTGAAGATTCAGTATTGAGGATTGAAGATTGAGAATTGATGGTTGAGTATTGAACATTGAGGACTGAGTGTTGAGGGTTGAGTGATGAGAACTGATGTTTGTGGATAGAGATCTGAAGATTGCAGATTGAGTATTGAGTATTGAAATCTGTGACTTGATGATATTCTATTGAGGATTGAGGATTGACGTCTGATTGTTGAGGTCTGAGGTCTGAAGCTTGAGGATTCAGGATTGAGGATTCAGGATTGAGGATTCGGGATAGGGGTTTGAGGACTGAGGAATGAGGGGTTGAGGACTGAGGATTGAGGATTGACGCTTGAGGATTGAGGGTTGAGAATGGAGGATTGAAGAGAGAGGACTGAGTGTTGAGGGTTGAGTGTTGAGAATTGATGTTTGAGGATTGAGATTTGATTATTGAAAGTTGTGGATTGAGTATTGAACCATGAGAATTCAGGATATTCTGTTGAGTATTGAGAATTGAGTGTTGATGGTTGATTATTGAGGATTGAGGGTTGATGATTGAGGATTGAGTATGGAAGATTGGGGATTGGTGATTGAAGATTCAGTATTGAGGATTGAAGATTGAGAATTGATGATTGAGTATTGAACATTGAGGACTGAGTGTTGAGGGTTGAGTGATGAGAATTGATGTTTGTGGATAGAGATCTGAAGATTGCAGATTGAGTATTGAGTATTGAAAACTGTGAATTGAGGATTTTCTATTGAGGATTGAGGATTAGCAACTGATTGTTGAGGACTGAGGGCTGATGGTTGAGGATTCAGGATTGAGGATTGAGAATTGAGGTTTGAGGACTGAGGATTGAGGATTGAAGATTGAGTATTGAGGATTGAAGATTGAGGATTGAGGATTGGGGATTGAGAATTGAGGAATGAGGATGAGGGCTGAGGTTTGAGGATTGAGGTTTGAGTACTGAGGACTGAGGATTGAGGATTGAGGATTGAAGATTGAGGATTGGGTATTGAGGATTGAAGAATGAGGATTGAGGATTGAGGATTGAGGATTGAGGATTGAAGATTGAGTATTGAGGATTGAAGATTGAAGATTGAGTATTGAGAATTGAGGATTGAGAATTGAGGACTGAGGATTGAAGTTTGAGCATTGAGGATTGAAGGCTGCGGATTGAGGATTGAGGATTGAGGATTGAATATTGATGATTGGGGACTGAGTGTTGAGGGTTGAGTGATGAGGATTGATGTTTGTGTATAGAGATTTCAAGATTGCAGATTGAGTATTGTGTATTGAAAACTGTGAATTGTTGATATTCTATTGAGGATTGAGGATTGACAACTGACTGCTGAGGACTGAGGGCTGAAGATTGAGGATTCAGGATTGAGGATCCAGGATTGTGGATTTAGGATTGAGGATTGAGGATTGAGGATTGAGGATTGAGGATTGAAGGTTGAATATTGATGAATGAAGATTGAGGATTGAGGATTGAGTGTTGTGGATTGAGGACGAGGACTGAGGGTTGGGTATTGATGCTTGAGGTCTGAGGATTGAGGATTGAGGATTGCGAATTGAGGATTGAGGAATGAGGATTGAAAATTGAAGATAGGGTATTGAGGATTGAAGAATGAGGATTGAGGATTGAGGATTGAGGATTGAGGATTGAAGATAGAGTACTGAGGATTGAAGATTGAGGATTGAGAATTGACGATTGAGGATTGAGGATTGAAGATTGAGTATTGAGGATTGAAGATTGAGGATTGAGGATTGAGGATTGAGGATTGAGGATTGAGGATTGAGGATTGAGGATTGAGGATTGAGGATTGAGGATTCAGGCTTGAGGATTGAGGCTTGAGGATTGGAGATTGAGGATTGAGGATTGAGGATGTGGGCTGAGGGTTGAGGATTGTGGTTTGAGGACTGAGGACTGAGGATTGAGGATTGAGAGTTGAGGATTGAGGATTGAGGATTGAAGATTGAGGACTGGGTATTGAGGATTGAGGATTGAGTATTGAAGATTGAGGATTTGGGACTGAGGATTGAAGATTGAGGATTGAGGATTCAGGATTGAGGATTGAGGACTGAGGATTGAGGATTGAAGAATGATGATTGAGGATTGAGGATTGAGGATTGAGGATTGAAGATTGGGTATTGGTGATTGAAGATTCAGTATTGAGGATTGAAGATTGAGAATTGATGGTTGAGTATTGAACATTGAGGACTGAGTGTTGAGGGTTGAGTGATGAGAACTGATGTTTGTGGATAGAGATCTGAAGATTGCAGATTGAGTATTGAGTATTGAAATCTGTGACTTGATGATATTCTATTGAGGATTGAGGATTGACGTCTGATTGTTGAGGTCTGAGGTCTGAAGCTTGAGGATTCAGGATTGAGGATTCAGGATTGAGGATTCGGGATAGAGGTTTGAGGACTGAGGAATGAGGGTTGAGGACTGAGGATTGAGGATTGACGCTTGAGGATTGAGGGTTGAGAATGGAGGATTGAAGAGAGAGGACTGAGTGTTGAGGGTTGAGTGTTGAGAATTGATGTTTGAGGATTGAGATTTGATTATTGAAAGTTGTGGATTGAGTATTGAACCATGAGAATTCAGGATATTCTGTTGAGTATTGAGAATTGAGTGTTGATGGTTGATTATTGAGGATTGAGGATTGATGATTGAGGATTGAGTATGGAAGATTGGGGATTGGTGATTGAAGATTCAGTATTGAGGATTGAAGATTGAGAATTGATGATTGAGTATTGAACATTGAGGACTGAGTGTTGAGGGTTGAGTGATGAGAATTGATGTTTGTGGATAGAGATCTGAAGATTGCAGATTGAATATTGAGTATTGAAAACTGTGAATTGATGATATTCTATTGAGGATTGAGTATTGACGTCTGATTGTTGAGGTCTGAAGTCTGAAGATTGAGGATTCAGGATTGAGGTTAGAGGACTGAGGGTTGAGGATTGAGGATTCAGGCTTGAGGACTGAGGCTTGAGGATTGAAGATTGAGGATTGAGGATTGAGGATGAGGGCTGAGGGTTGAGGATTGAGGCTTGAGGACTGAGGACTGAGGATTGAGGATGAGAGTTGAGGATTGAGGATTGAAGATTGGAGATTGAGGATTGGGTATTGAGGATTGAGGATTGAGTATTGAAGATTGAGGATTTGGGACTGATGATTGAAGATTGAGGATTGAGGATTGAGGATTAAGGATTGAGGACTGAGGATTGAGGATTGAGGATCGAGGATTGGGTATTGAGGATTGAAGAATGAGGATTCAGGATTGAGGATTGAGGATTGAGGATTGAAGATGGAGTATTGAGGATTGAAGATTGTCGATTGAGGATTGAGGATTGAGGATTGAGGATTGAGGGTTGAGGATTGAAGATTGAGTATTGAGGATTGAAGATGGAGGATTGAGGATTGAGGATCGAGGATTGAAGGTTGAAGATTGAGTATTGAGGATTGACGATTAAGATTGAGGATTGAGGATTGAGGATTGAGGATTGAAGATTGAGGATTGCGGACTGAATATTGAGGGTTGAGTGATGAGAATTGATGTTTGTGGATAGAGATCGGAAGATTGCAGATTGAGTATTGAGTACTGAAAACTGTGAATTCAAGATATTCTATTGAGGATTGAGGATTGACAACTGATTGTTGAGGACTCAGGGCTGAAGATTGAGGATTCAGGATTGAGGATTCAGGATTGAGGTTTGAGGACTGAGGATTGAGGATTGGGTATTGGGTTTGAGGATTGAAGATTGAGTGTTGTGGATTGAGGACGAGGACTGAGGGCTGAGTATTGATGTTTGAAGTCTGAGGATTGAGGGTTGAGGATTGAGAATTGAGGATTGAGGATTGAGGATTGAAGATTGAGGATTCGGTATTGAGGATTGAAGAATGAGGATTGAGGAGTGAGGACCGAGGACTGAGGATTGCAGATTGAGTATTGAGGATTGAAGATTGAGGATTGAGGATTGAGGGTTGAGGATTGAGGATTGAGGATTGAAGATTGAGTATTGAGGATTGAAGATTGAGGATTGAGGATTGAGGATTGAGGATTGCGGATTGAAGGTTGAGGATTGGGGATTGAGGATTGACGATTGAGGATTGAGCATTGAGGACTGAGTGTTGGGGATTGAGCATTGAAGATTGAGTATTGATTATTGAAGATTGAGGATTGAGGATTGAGGATTGACGATTGAGTATTGAGGATTGAAGATTGAGGATTGAGGGTTGAGGATTGAAGATTTAGGACTGAGTGTTGAGGGTTGAGTGATGAGAATTGATGTTTGTGGATTGAGATTTGAAGATTGAAGAATGGGGATCGAGTATTGAAAACTGTGAATTGAGGACATTCTATTGAGGATTGAGGATTGACAATTGATTGTTGAGGACTGAGGGCTGAAGATTGAATATTGATGATTGAAGGTTGAGGATTGAGGATTGATGGTTGTGGATTGAGGACGAGGACTGAGGGACGAGTATTGCTGTTTGAGGTCTGACGGTTGAGGATTGAGGATAGAGAATTGAGGATTGAGGATTGAGGATTGAAGATTGAGGATTGAGGATTGAGGATTGAGGATTGAGGATTGAAGATTGAGGATTGTGGACTGAGTGTTGAGGGATGAGTGATGAGAATTGACGTTTGTGAATAGAGATTTGAAGATTGCAGGTTGATTATAGAGTATCGAAACCTGTGAATTGAGGATATTCTATTGAGGATTGAGGATGGAAAACTGATTGTTGAGGACTGAGGGCTGAATATTGAGGATTCAGGATTGAGGATTCAGGATTGAGGTTTGAGGTTTGAGAATTGAGGATTGAGGATTGAGGATTGAAGATTGAGGATTGGGTACTGAGGATTGAAGAATGAGGATTGAGGATTGAGGATTGAGGATTGAGGATTGAGGATTGAATATTGAGGGTTGAGGATTGAATATTGACGATTGAGGATTGAGGATTGAGGACTGAGGATTGAGGATTGAGGGTTGAGGATTGAAGATTGAATATTAATGATTGAAGATTGAGGATTGAGGATTAAGGATTGAGGATTGTGGATTGAGGACGAGGTCTGAGGGCTGAGTACAGATGTTTGAAGTCTGAGGATTGAGGATCGAGGATTGAGAATTGAGGATTCAGGATTGAGGATTGAAGATTGAGGATTGAGGATTGAGGGTTGAGGATTGAGGATTGAGGATTGAGGATTGAGAATTGAGGATTGAGGATTGAAGATTGAGTTTTGAGGATTGAAGATTGAGGATTGAGTATTGAGGATTGAAGATTGAGGACTGAGTGTTGAGGGTTGAGTGATGAGAATTGATGTTAGTGGATTGAGATTTGAAGATTAAATAATGGGGATTGAGTATTGAAAACTGTGAATTGAGGATATTCTATTGAGGATTGAGTATTGACAATTGATTGTTGAGGACTGAGGGCGGAAGATTGAGGATTCAGGATTGAGGCATCAGGATTAAGGTTAGAGGACTGAGGATTGAGGATTGAGGATTCAGGCTTGAGGATTGAGGCTTGAGGATTGGAGATTGAGGATTGAGGATTGAGGATGTGGGCTGAGGGTTGAGGATTGAGGTTTGAGGACTGAGGAATGAGGATTGAGGATTGAGGATTGAGGATTGAAGATTGAGGATTGGGTATTGAGGATTGAAGAATGAAGATTGAGGATTGAGGATTGTGGATTGAGAATTCAAGATTGAGTATTGAGGATTGAAGATAGACGATTGAGGCTTGAGAATTGAGGATTGAGAATTGAGGACTGAGGATTGAAGATTGAGCATTGAAGATTGTGGATTGAGGATTGAGGATTGAGGATTGAGGATTGAAGATTGAGGATTGTGGACTGCGTGTTGAGGGTTGAGTGATGAGAATTGACGTTTGTGAATAGAGATTTGAAGACTGCAGGTTGATTATTGAGTATTGAAACCTGTGAATTGAGGATATTCTATTGAGGATTGAGGATTGACAACTGATTGTTGAGGACTGAGGGCTGAAGATTGAGGATTCAGGATTGAGGATTCAGGATTGAGGTTAGAGAACTGAGGATTGAGTGTTGAGGATTGAGGACTGAGGATTGAGGATTGAGGATTGAAGATTGAGGATTGGGTATTGAGGATTGAACACTGAGGATTGAGGATTGAGTATTGAGGATTGAATATTGATGATTGAAGATTGAGGATCGAGGATTGAGGGTTGTGGATTGAGGACGAGGACTGAGCGTTGAGTATTGATGTTTGAGGTCTGAGGATTGAGGATTGAGGATTGAGAATTGCGGATTGAGGCTTGAGAATAGAAGATTGAGGATTGGGTGTTGAGGATTGAAGAATGAGGATTGAGGATTGGGGATTGAGGATTGAAGATTGGTTATTGAGGATTGAAGATTGAGGATCGAGGATTGAGTATTGAGGATTGAGGATTGAGGATTGAGGATTGATGATTGAATATTGAAGGCTGAGTGTTGAGGGTTGAGTGATGAGAATTGATGTTTGTGGGTAGAGATTTGAAGATTGCAGATTGAGTATTGAGTATTGAAATGTGTGAATTGATGATATTCTATTGAGGATTGAGGATTGACAACTGATTGTTGAGGACTGAGGGCTGATGGTTGAGGATTCAGGATTGAGGATTCAGGATTGAGGATTGAGGATTGAGGATTGAGGATTGAGGATTGGGTATTGAGGATTGAAGAATGAGGATTGAGGATTGAGGATTGAGGATTGAGGACTGAAGATTGAAGATTGAGGATTTGGGAATGAGGATTGATGGTTGAGGATTGAGGATTGAGGATTGAGGATTGAGGACTGAGGATTGAGGATTGAGGATTGAAGGTTGAATATTGATGAATGAAGATTGAGGATTGAGGGTTGAGGGTTGTGGATTGGGGACGAGGACTGAGGGTTGGGTATTGATGCTTGAGGTCTGAGGATTGAGGATTGAGGACTGCGAATTGATGATTGAGGATTGAGGATTGAGGATTGAGGATTGAGGATTGAGGATTGAGGATTGAAGATTGAGGATTGAGGGTTGAGGATTGAGGATTGAAGATAGAGTATTGAGGATTGAAGATTGAGGATTGAGGATTGAGGATTGAGGAATGAGGATTGAAGATTGAGTATTGAGGATTGAAGATTGAGGTTTGAGGACTGAGGATTGAGAATTGAGGATTGAAGATTGAGGATCGAGGATTGAGGATTGAGGATTGAGGATTGAGAATTGAGGGATGAGGATGAGGGCTGAGGGTTGAGGATTGAGGTTTGAGGACTGAGGACTGAGGATTGAGGATTGAGGATTGAGGATTGAAGATTGAGGATTGGGTATTGAGGATTGAAGAATGAGGATTGAGGATTGAGTATTGAGGATTGAGGATTGAAGATTGAGTATTGAGGATTGAAGATTGACGATTGAGGATTGAGAATTGAGGATTGAGAATTGAGGACTGAGGATTGAAGATAGAGCATTGAGGATTGAAGGTTGAGGATTGAGGATTGAGGATTGTGGATTCGGGATTGAGGATTGAGGATTGAGGATTGAGGATTGAGGATTGAGGATTGAGGATTGAGGATTGAAGGTTGAATATTGATGAATGAAGATTGAGGATTGAGGGTTGAGGGTTGTGGATTGAGGACGAGGTCTGAGGGTTGGGTATTGATGCTTGAGGTCTGGGGATTGAGGATTGAGGACTGCGAATTGATGATTGAGGATTGAGGATTGAGGATTGAGGAATGAGGATTGAAGATTGAGTATTGAGGATTGAAGATTGAGGTTTGAGGACTGAGGATTGAGAATTGAGGATTGAGGATTGAGGATCGAGGATTGAGGATTGAGGATTGAGGATTGAGGATTGAAGGTTGAATATTGATGAATGAAGATTGAGGATTGAGGATTGAGTGTTGTGGATTGAGGACGAGGACTGAGGGTTGGGTATTGATACTTGAGGTCTGAGGATTGAGGGTTGAGGATTGCGAATTGAGGATTGAGGAATGATGATTGAAAATTGAAGATTGGGTATTGAGGATTGAAGAATGAGGATTGAGGATTGAGGATTGAGGATTGAGGATTGAAGATAGAGTACTGAGGATTGAAGATTGAGGATTGAGAATTGACGATTGAGGATTGAGGATTGAAGATTGAGTATTGAGGATTGAAGATTGAGGATTGAGGATTGAGGATTGAGGATTGAGGATTGAGGATTGAGGATTGAAGGTTGAGGATTGAGGGTTGAGAATTGAGGATTGAAGATTGAGGATTGGGGACTGTGGATTGAAAATTGAGGATTGAGGATTGAGGACTGAGGACTGAGGATTGAAGATTCAGTATTGAGGATTGAAGATTTAGAATTGAGGACTGAGGGTTGAACATTGAGGACTGAGTGTTGAGGGTTGAGTGATGAGAATGGATGTTTGTGGGTAGAGATCTGAAGATTGCAGATGGGGTATTGAGTATTGAAAACTGTGAATTGAGGATGTTCTATTGAGGATTGAGGATTGGCAACAGATTGTTGATGACTGAGGGCTGAAGGTTGAGGATTCAGGATTGAGGATTCAGAATTGAGGTTTGAGGACTGAGGACTGAGGATTGAAGATTGAGTATTGAGGTTTGAAGATTGAGGATTGAGGATTGAGGATTGAGAATTGAGGAATGAGGATGAGGGCTGAGGGTTGAGGATTGTGGTTTGAGGACTGAGGACTGAGGATTGAGGATTGAGGATTGAAGATTGAGGGTTGGCTATTCAGGATTGAAGAATGAGGATTGAGGATTGAGGATTGAGGATTGAGGATAGAGGATTGAAGGTTGAGGATTGGGGATTGAGGATTGACGATTGAGGATTGAGTATTGAGGATTGAGGATTGAGGATTGAGTATTGAGGATTGAGGATTGAAGATTGAGGATTGGGGACGGAGTGTTGAGTGTTGTGTGATAAGAATTGATGTTTGTGGATAGAGATTTGAAGATTGCAGATTGAGTAATGAGTATTGAAAACTGTGAATTGATGATGTTGTATTGAGGATAGAGGATTGACAACTGATTGTTGAGGACTGAGGGCTGAAGATTGAGGATTGAGGATTGAGGATTGAGGAATGAGAATTGAGGAATGCGGATGAGGGCTGAGGGTTGAGGATTGAGGTTTGAGGACTGAGGACTGAGGATTGAGGATTGAGGACTGAAGATTAAGGATTGGGTATTGAGGATTGAAGAATGAGAGTTGAGGATTGAGGATTGAGAATTGAGGGTTGAGGATTGAAGATTGAGGATTGAAGATTGAGGATTGAGGATTGAGGATTGAGGATTGAGCATTGAGGATTGAGGATTGAAGATTGAGTATTGAGGATTGAAGATTGAGGATTGAGGATTGAGGATTGAGGATTGAGGATTGAAGATTGAGGATTGAGGATTGAAGATTGAGGATTGGGTATTGCGGATTGAACATTGAGGATTGAGGATTGAGGATAGAGGACAGAAGATTGAATATTGATGATTGAAGGTTGAGGATTGAGGATTGATGGTTGTGGATTGAGGACGAGGACTGAGGGTTGAGTATTGCTGTTTGAGGTCTGAGGATTGAGGATTGAGGATTGAGAATTGATGATTGAGGATTGAGGACTGAGGATTGAGGATTGAGGGTTGAGGATTGAAGATTGAGTATTGAGGATTGAGGATTGAGGATTGAGAATTGAGGAATGAGGATGAGGGCTGAGGGTTGAGGATTGAGGTTTGAGGACTGAGGACAGAGGATTGAGGATTGAGTATTGAAGATTGAGGATTGGGTATTGAGGATTGAAGAATGAGGATTGAGGATTGAGGATTGAGGATTGAGGATTGAAGATTGAGTATTGAGGATTGAAGATTGACGATTGAGGATTGAGAATTGAGGATTGAGGATTGAAGATTGAGGATCGAGGATTGAGGATTGAGGATTGAGGATTGAGAATTGAGGGATGAGGATGAGGGCTGAGGGTTGAGGATTGAGGTTTGAGGACTGAGGACTGAGGATTGAGGATTGAGGATTGAGGATTGAAGATTGAGGATTGGGTATTGAGGATTGAAGAATGAGGATTGAGGATTGAGGATTGAGGATTGAGGATTGAAGATTGAGTATTGAGGATTGAAGATTGACGATTGAGGATTGAGAATTGAGGATTGAGAATTGAGGACTGAGGATTGAAGATAGAGCATTGAGGATTGAAGGTTGAGGATTGAGGATTGAGGATTGTGGATTCGGGATTGAGGATTGAGGATTGAGGATTGAGGATTGAGGATTGAGGATTGAGGATTGAGGATTGAAGGTTGAATATTGATGAATGAAGATTGAGGATTGAGGGTTGAGGGTTGTGGATTGAGGACGAGGTCTGAGGGTTGGGTATTGATGCTTGAGGTCTGAGGATTGAGGATTGAGGACTGCGAATTGATGATTGAGGATTGAGGATTGAGGATTGAGGATTGCGGATTGAGGATTGAGGATTGATGACTGAGGATTGGGTATTGAGGATTGAAGAATGAGGATTGAGTATTGAGGACTGAGGATTGAGGATTGAAGATTCAGTATTGAGGATTGAAGATTGAGAATTGAGGATTGAGGATCGAACATTGAGGACTGAGTGTCGAGGGTTGAGTGATGAGAATGGATGTTTGTGGATAGAGATTTGAAGATTGCAGATTGAGTATTGAGTATTGAAAACTGTGAATTGAGGATTTTCTATTGAGGATTGAGGATTAGCAACTGATTGTTGAGGACTGAGGGCTGATGGTTGAGGATTCAGGATTGAGGATTCAGAATTGAGGTTTGAGGACTGAGGATTGAGGATTGAAGATTGAGTATTGAGGATTGAGGATTGAAGATTGACGATTGAGGATTGAGGATTGAGGATTGAGGATTGAGGATTGAGGATTGAGGATTGAGGATTGAAGTTGAGTATTGAGGATTGAAGATTGAGGATTGAGGATTGAGTATTGAGGATTGAGGATTGAGGATTGAAGATTGAGTACTGAGGATTGAAGATTAAGATTGAGGATTGAGGATTGAGGATTGAGGACTGAGGATTGAAGATTCAGTATTGAGGATTGAAGATTTAGAATTGAGGACTGAGGATTGAACATTGAGGACTGAGTGTTGAGGGTTGAGTGATGAGAATGGACGTTTGTGGGTAGAGATCTGAAGATTGCAGATGGGGTATTGAGTATTGAAGACTGTGAATTGAGGATGTTCTATTGAGGATTGAGGATTGGCAACAGATTGTTGATGACTGAGGGCTGAAGGTTGAGGATTCAGGATTGAGGATTCAGAATTGAGGTTTGAGGACTGAGGACTGAGGATTGAAGATTGAGTATTGAGGTTTGAAGATTGAGGATTGAGGATTGAGGATTGAGAATTGAGGAATGAGGATGAGGGCTGAGGGTTGAGGATTGTGGTTTGAGGACTGAGGACTGAGGATTGAGGATTGAGGATTGAAGATTGAGGGTTGGGTATTCAGGATTGAAGAATGAGGATTGAGGATTGAGGATTGAGGATTGAGGATTGAGGATTGAGGATTGAGGACTGAGGATTGAGGATTGAGTATTGAAGATTGAGTATTGAGGATTGAAGATTGAGGATTGAGGATTGAGGATTGAGGATTGAGGATTGAGGATTGAGGATTGAAGGTTGAATATTGATGAATGAAGATTGAGGATTGAGGGTTGAGGGTTGTGGATTGAGGACGAGGACTGAGGGTTGGGTATTGATGCTTGAGGTCTGAGGATTGAGGATTGAGGACTGCGAATTGATGATTGAGGATTGAGGATTGAGGATTGAGGATTGAGGATTGAGGATTGAGGATTGAAGATTGAGGATTGAGGGTTGAGGATTGAGGATTGAAGATAGAGTATTGAGGATTGAAGATTGAGAATTGAGGATTGAGGATTGAGGATTGAGGATTGAAGATTGAGTATTGAGGATTGAAGATTGAAGATTGAGTATTGAGAATTGAGGATTGAGAATTGAGGACTGAGGATTGAAGTTTGAGCATTGAGGATTGAAGGCTGCGGATTGAGGATTGAGGATTGAGGATTGAGGATTGAATATTGATGATTGGGGACTGAGTGTTGAGGGTTGAGTGATGAGGATTGATGTTTGTGTATAGAGATTTCAAGATTGCAGATTGAGTATTGTGTATTGAAAACTGTGAATTGTTGATATTCTATTGAGGATTGAGGATTGACAACTGACTGCTGAGGACTGAGGGCTGAAGATTGAGGATTGAGGATTGAGGATTGAGGATTGAGAATTGAGGAATGCGGATGAGGGCTGAGGGTTGAGGATTGAGGTTTGAGGACTGAGGACTGAGGATTGAGGATTGAGGACTGAAGATTAAGGATTGGGTATTGAGGATTGAAGAATGATAATTGAGGATTGAGGATTGAGAATTGAGGGTTGAGGATTGAAGATTGAGGATTGAAGATTGAGGATTGAGGATTGAGGATTGAGGATTGAGGATTGAGCATTGAGGATTGAGGATTGAAGATTGAGTATTGAGGATTGAAGATTGAGGATTGAGGATTGAGGATTGAGGATTGAGGATTGAAGATTGAGGATTGAGGATTGAAGATTGAGGATTGGGTATTGCGGATTGAACATTGAGGATTGAGGATTGAGGATAGAGGACAGAAGATTGAATATTGATGATTGAAGGTTGAGGATTGAGGATTGATGGTTGTGGATTGAGGACGAGGACTGAGGGTTGAGTATTGCTGTTTGAGGTCTGAGGATTGAGGATTGAGGATTGAGAATTGATGATTGAGGATTGAGGATTGAGGATTGAGGATTGAGGGTTGAGGATTGAAGATTGAGTATTGAGGATTGAGGATTGAGGATTGAGTATTGAGGAATGAGGATGAGGGCTGAGGGTTGAGGATTGAGGTTTGAGGACTGAGGACAGAGGATTGAGGATTGAGTATTGAAGATTGAGGATTGGGTATTGAGGATTGAAGAATGAGGATTGAGGATTGAGGATTGAGGATTGAGGATTGAAGATTGAGTATTGAGGATTGAAGATTGACGATTGAGTATTGAGAATTGAGGATTGAGAATTGAGGACAGAGGATTGAAGGTTGAGCATTGAGGATTGAAGGTTGACGATTGAGGATTGAGGATTGAGGATTGAGGATTGAATATTGAGGATTGGGGACTGAGTGTTGAGGGTTGAGTGATGAGAATTGATGTTTGTGAATAGAGATTTCAAGATTGCAGATTGAGTATTGTGTATTGAAAACTGTGATTGTTGATATTGTATTGAGGATTGAGGATTGACAACTGACTGTTGAGGACTGAGGGCTGAAGATTGTGGATTCGGGATTGAGGATTGAGGATTGAGGATTGAGGATTGAGGATTGAGGATTGAGGATTGAGGATTGAAGGTTGAATATTGATGAATGAAGATTGAGGATTGAGGGTTGAGGGTTGTGGATTGAGGACGAGGTCTGAGGGTTGGGTATTGATGCTTGAGGTCTGAGGATTGAGGATTGAGGACTGCGAATTGATGATTGAGGATTGAGGATTGAGGATTGAGGATTGCGGATTGAGGATTGAGGATTGAGGATTGATGACTGAGGATTGGGTATTGAGGATTGAAGAATGAGGATTGAGTATTGAGGACTGAGGATTGAGGATTGAAGATTCATTATTGAGGATTGAAGATTGAGAATTGAGGATTGAGGATCGAACATTGAGGACTGAGTGTCGAGGGTTGAGTGATGAGAATGGATGTTTGTGGATAGAGATTTGAAGATTGCAGATTGAGTATTGAGTATTGAAAACTGTGAATTGAGGATTTTCTATTGAGCATTGAGGATTAGCAACTGATTGTTGAGGACTGAGGGCTGATGGTTGAGGATTCAGGATTGAGGATTCAGAATTGAGGTTTGAGGACTGAGGATTGAGGATTGAAGATTGAGTATTGAGGATTGAGGATTGAAGATTGACGATTGAGGATTGAGGATTGAGGATTGAGGATTGAGGATTGAGGATTGAGGATTGAGGATTGAAGTTGAGTATTGAGGATTGAAGATTGAGGATTGAGGATTGAGTATTGAGGATTGAGGATTGAGGATTGAAGATTGAGTACTGAGGATTGAAGATTAAGATTGAGGATTGAGGATTGAGGATTGAGGACTGAGGATTGAAGATTCAGTATTGAGGATTGAAGATTTAGAATTGAGGACTGAGGATTGAACATTGAGGACTGAGTGTTGAGGGTTGAGTGATGAGAATGGACGTTTGTGGGTAGAGATCTGAAGATTGCAGATGGGGTATTGAGTATTGAAGACTGTGAATTGAGGATGTTCTATTGAGGATTGAGGATTGGCAACAGATTGTTGATGACTGAGGGCTGAAGGTTGAGGATTCAGGATTGAGGATTCAGAATTGAGGTTTGAGGACTGAGGACTGAGGATTGAAGATTGAGTATTGAGGTTTGAAGATTGAGGATTGAGGATTGAGGATTGAGAATTGAGGAATGAGGATGAGGGCTGAGGGTTGAGGATTGTGGTTTGAGGACTGAGGACTGAGGATTGAGGATTGAGGATTGAAGATTGAGGGTTGGGTATTCAGGATTGAAGAATGAGGATTGAGGATTGAGGATTGAGGATTGAGGATTGAGGATTGAGGATTGAGGACTGAGGATTGAGGATTGAGTATTGAAGATTGAGTATTGAGGATTGAAGATTGAGGATTGAGGATTGAGGATTGAGGATTGAGGATTGAGGATTGAGGATTGAAGGTTGAATATTGATGAATGAAGATTGAGGATTGAGGGTTGAGGGTTGTGGATTGAGGACGAGGACTGAGGGTTGGGTATTGATGCTTGAGGTCTGAGGATTGAGGATTGAGGACTGCGAATTGATGATTGAGGATTGAGGATTGAGGATTGAGGATTGAGGATTGAGGATTGAGGATTGAAGATTGAGGATTGAGGGTTGAGGATTGAGGATTGAAGATAGAGTATTGAGGATTGAAGATTGAGGATTGAGGATTGAGGATTGAGGAATGAGGATTGAAGATTGAGTATTGAGGATTGAAGATTGAGGTTTGAGGACTGAGGATTGAGAATTGAGGATAGAGGATTGAGGATCGAGGATTGAGGATTGAGGATTGAGGATTGAGAATTGAGGGATGAGGATGAGGGCTGAGGGTTGAGGATTGAGGTTTGAGGACTGAGGACTGAGGATTGAGGATTGAGGATTGAGGATTGAAGATTGAGGATTGGGTATTGAGGATTGAAGAATGAGGATTGAGGATTGAGGATTGAGGATTGAGGATTGAAGATTGAGTATTGAGGATTGAAGATTGACGATTGAGGATTGAGAATTGAGGATTGAGAATTGAGGACTGAGGATTGAAGATAGAGCATTGAGGATTGAAGGTTGAGGATTGAGGACTGAGGATTGTGGATTCGGGATTGAGGATTGAGGATTGAGGATTGAGGATTGAGGATTGAGGATTGAGGATTGAGGATTGAAGGTTGAATATTGATGAATGAAGATTGAGGATTGAGGGTTGAGGGTTGTGGATTGAGGACGAGGTCTGAGGGTTGGGTATTGATGCTTGAGGTCTGAGGATTGAGGATTGAGGACTGCGAATTGATGATTGAGGATTGAGGATTGAGGATTGAGGATTGCGGATTGAGGATTGAGGATTGAGGATTGATGATTGAGGATTGGGTATTGAGGATTGAAGGTTGAGGATTGAGGGTTGAGTATTGAGGATTGAAGATTGAGGATTGGGGGCTGTGGATTGAAAATTGAGGATTGAGGATTGAGGACTGAGGACTGAGGATTGAAGATTCAGTATTGAGGATTGAAGATTTAGAATTGAGGACTGAGGGTTGAACATTGAGGACTGAGTGTTGAGGGTTGAGTGATGAGAATGGATGTTTGTGGGTAGAGATCTGAAGATTGCAGATGGGGTATAGAGTATTGAAGACTGTGAATTGAGGATGTTCTATTGAGGATTGAGGATTGGCAACAGATTGTTGATGACTGAGGGCTGAAGGTTGAGGATTCAGGATTGAGGATTCAGAATTGAGGTTTGAGGACTGAGGACTGAGGATTGAAGATTGAGTATTGAGGTTTGAAAATTGAGGATTGAGGATTGAGGATTGAGAATTGAGGAATGAGGATGAGGGCTGAGGGTTGAGGATTGTGGTTTGAGGACTGAGGACTGAGGATTGAGGATTGAGGATTGAAGATTGAGGGTTGGGTATTCAGGATTGAAGAATGAGGATTGAGGATTGAGGATTGAGGATTGAGGATTGAGGATTGAGGATTGAGGACTGAGGATTGAGGATTGAGTATTGAAGATTGAGTATTGAGGATTGAAGATTGAGGATTGAGGATTGAGGATTGAGGATAGAGGATTGAAGGTTGAGGATTGGGGATTGAGGATTGACGATTGAGGATTGAGTATTGAGGATTGAGGATTGAGGATTGAGTATTGAGGATTGAGGATTGAAGATTGAGGATTGGGGACGGAGTGTTGAGTGTTGTGTGATAAGAATTGATGTTTGTGGATAGAGATTTGAAGATTGCAGATTGAGTAATGAGTATTGAAAACTGTGAATTGATGATGTTGTATTGAGGATAGAGGATTGACAACTGATTGTTGAGGACTGAGGGCTGAAGATTGAGGATTGAGGATTGAGGATTGAGGATTGAGAATTGAGGAATGCGGATGAGGGCTGAGGGTTGAGGATTGAGGTTTGAGGACTGAGGACTGAGGATTGAGGATTGAGGACTGAAGATTAAGGATTGGGTATTGAGGATTGAAGAATGAGGATTGAGGATTGAGGATTGAGAATTGAGGGTTGAGGATTGAAGATTGAGGATTGAAGATTGAGGATTGAGGATTGAGGATTGAGGATTGAGCATTGAGGATTGAGGATTGAAGATTGAGTATTGAGGATTGAAGATTGAGGATTGAGGATTGAGGATTGAGGATTGAGGATTGAAGATTGAGGATTGAGGATTGAAGATTGAGGATTGGGTATTGCGGATTGAACATTGAGGATTGAGGATTGAGGATAGAGGACAGAAGATTGAATATTGATGATTGAAGGTTGAGGATTGAGGATTGATGGTTGTGGATTGAGGACGAGGACTGAGGGTTGAGTATTGCTGTTTGAGGTCTGAGGATTGAGGATTGAGGATTGAGAATTGATGATTGAGGATTGAGGATTGAGGATTGAGGATTGAGGGTTGAGGATTGAAGATTGAGTATTGAGGATTGAGGATTGAGGATTGAGAATTGAGGAATGAGGATGAGGGCTGAGGGTTGAGGATTGAGGTTTGAGGACTGAGGACAGAGGATTGAGGGTTGAGTATTGAAGATTAAGGATTGGGTATTGAGGATTGAAGAATGAGGATTGAGGATTGAGGATTGAGGATTGAGGATTGAAGATTGAGTATTGAGGATTGAAGATTGACGATTGAGGATTGAGAATTGAGGATTGAGAATTGAGGACAGAGGATTGAAGGTTGAGCATTGAGGATTGAAGGTTGACGATTGAGGATTGAGGATTGAGGATTGAGGATTGAATATTGAGGATTGGGGACTGAGTGTTGAGGGTTGAGTGATGAGAATTGATGTTTGTGAATAGAGATTTCAAGATTGCAGATTGAGTATTGTGTATTGAAAACTGTGATTGTTGATATTGTATTGAGGATTGAGGATTGACAACTGACTGTTGAGGACTGAGGGCTGAAGATTGAGGATTCAGGATTGAGGATTAAGGATTGAGGATTGAGGATTGAGGATTGAGGATTGAGGATTGAGGATTGAGGATTGAGGATTGAAGGTTGAATATTGATGAATGAAGGTTGAGGATTGAAGATTGAGGGTTGTGGATTGAGGACGAGGACTAAGGGTTGGGTATTGTTGCTTGAGGTCTGAGGGTTGAGGATTGAGGATTGCGAATTGAGGATTGAGGAATGAGGATTGATGATTGAGGATTGGGTATTGAGGATTGAAGAATGAGGATTGAGGATTGAGGACTGAGGATTGAGGATTGAAGATAGAGTACTGTGGATTGAAGGTTGAGGATTGAGAATTGAGGATTGAGGATTGAGGATTGAGGATTGAAGATTGAGTATTGAGGATTGAAGATTGAGGATTGAGGATTGAGGATTGAGGATTGAGGATTGAGGATTGAGGATTGAGTATTGAGGATTGAAGATTGGGGATTGGGGACTGAGGATTGAAGATTGAGGATTGAGGATTGAGGACTGAGGACTGAGGACTGAGGATTGAGGATTGAAGATTCAGTATTGAGGACTGAAGATTGAGAATTGAGGATTGAGGATTGAACATTGAGGACTGAGTGTTGAGGGTTGAGTGATGAGAATGGATGTTTGTGGATAGAGATCTGAAGATTGCAGATTGGGTATTGAGTATTGAAGACTGTGAATTGAGGATATTCTATTGAGGATTGAGGATTGGCAACAGATTGTTGATGACTGAGGGCTGAAGGTTGAGGATTCAGGATTGAGGATTCAGAATTGAGGTTTGAGGACTGAGGACTGAGGATTGAAGATTGAGTATTGAGGATTGAAGATTGAGGATTGAGGATTGAGTATTGAGGATTGAGGATTGAGGATTGAAGATTGAGTACTGAGGATTGAAGATTAAGATTGAGGATTGAGGATTGAGGATTGAGGACTGAGGATTGAAGATTCAGTATTGAGGATTGAAGATTTAGAATTGAGGACTGAGGATTGAACATTGAGGACTGAGTGTTGAGGGTTGAGTGATGAGAATGGACGTTTGTGGGTAGAGATCTGAAGATTGCAGATGGGGTATTGAGTATTGAAGACTGTGAATTGAGGATGTTCTATTGTGGATTGAGGATTGGCAACAGATTGTTGATGACTGAGGGCTGAAGGTTGAGGATTCAGGATTGAGGATTCAGAATTGAGGTTTGAGGACTGAGGACTGAGGATTGAAGATTGAGTATTGAGGTTTGAAGATTGAGGATTGAGGATTGAGGATTGAGAATTGAGGAATGAGGATGAGGGCTGAGGGTTGAGGATTGTGGTTTGAGGACTGAGGACTGAGGATTGAGGATTGAGGATTGAAGATTGAGGGTTGGGTATTCAGGATTGAAGAATGAGGATTGAGGATTGAGGATTGAGGATTGAGGATTGAGGATTGAGGATTGAGGACTGAGGATTGAGGATTGAGTATTGAAGATTGAGTATTGAGGATTGAAGATTGAGGATTGAGGATTGAGGATTGAGGATTGAGGATTGAGGATTGAGGATTGAAGGTTGAATATTGATGAATGAAGATTGAGGATTGAGGGTTGAGGGTTGTGGATTGAGGACGAGGACTGAGGGTTGGGTATTGATGCTTGAGGTCTGAGGATTGAGGATTGAGGACTGCGAATTGATGATTGAGGATTGAGGATTGAGGATTGAGGATTGAGGATTGAGGATTGAGGATTGAAGATTGAGGATTGAGGGTTGAGGATTGAGGATTGAAGATAGAGTATTGAGGATTGAAGATTGAGGATTGAGGATTGAGGATTGAGGAATGAGGATTGAAGATTGAGTATTGAGGATTGAAGATTGAGGTTTGAGGACTGAGGATTGAGAATTGAGGATAGAGGATTGAGGATCGAGGATTGAGGATTGAGGATTGAGGATTGAGAATTGAGGGATGAGGATGAGGGCTGAGGGTTGAGGATTGAGGTTTGAGGACTGAGGACTGAGGATTGAGGATTGAGGATTGAGGATTGAAGATTGAGGATTGGGTATTGAGGATTGAAGAATGAGGATTGAGGATTGAGGATTGAGGATTGAGGATTGAAGATTGAGTATTGAGGATTGAAGATTGACGATTGAGGATTGAGAATTGAGGATTGAGAATTGAGGACTGAGGATTGAAGATAGAGCATTGAGGATTGAAGGTTGAGGATTGAGGACTGAGGATTGTGGATTCGGGATTGAGGATTGAGGATTGAGGATTGAGGATTGAGGATTGAGGATTGAGGATTGAGGATTGAAGGTTGAATATTGATGAATGAAGATTGAGGATTGAGGGTTGAGGGTTGTGGATTGAGGACGAGGTCTGAGGGTTGGGTATTGATGCTTGAGGTCTGAGGATTGAGGATTGAGGACTGCGAATTGATGATTGAGGATTGAGGATTGAGGATTGCGGATTGAGGATTGAGGATTGAGGATTGATGATTGAGGATTGGGTATTGAGGATTGAAGAATGAGGATTGAGTATTGAGGACTGAGGATTGAGGATTGAAGATTCAGTATTGAGGATTGAAGATTGAGAATTGAGGATTGAGGATTGAAGATTGAGGAATGAGTGTCGAGGGTTGAGTGATGAGAATGGATGTTTGTGGATAGAGATTTGAAGATTGCAGATTGAGTATTGAGTATTGAAAACTGTGAATTGAGGATTTTCTATAGAGGATTGAGGATTAGCAACTGATTGTTGAGGACTGAGGGCTGATGGTTGAGGATTCAGAATTGAGGATTCAAAATTGAGGTTTGAGGACTGAGGATTGAGGATTGAAGATTGAGTATTGAGGATTGAAGATTGAGGATTGAGGATTGGGGATTGAGAATTGAGGAATGAGGATGAGGGCTGAGGTTTGAGGATTGAGGTTTGAGTACTGAGGACTGAGGATTGAGGATTGAGGATTGAAGATTGAGGACCGGGTATTGAGGATTGAAGAATGAGGATTGAGGATTGAGGATTGAGGATTGAGGATTGAAGATTGAGTATTGAGGATTGAAGATTGAAGATTGAGTATTGAGAATTGAGGATTGAGAATTGAGGACTGAGGATTCAAGTTTGAGCATTGAGGATTGAAGGCTGCGGATTGAGGATTGAGGATTGAGGATTGAGGATTGAATATTGATGATTGGGGACTGAGTGTTGAGGGTTGAGTGATGAGGATTGATGTTTGTGTATAGAGATTTCAAGATTGCAGATTGAGTATTGTGTATTGAAAACTGTGAATTGTTGATATTCTATTGAGGATTGAGGATTGACAACTGACTGCTGAGGACTGAGGGCTGAAGATTGAGGATTCAGGATTGAGGATCCAGGATTGTGGATTGAGGATTGAGGATTGAGGATTGAGGATTGAGGATTGAGGATTGAAGGTTGAATATTGATGAATGAAGATTGAGGATTGAGGATTGAGTGTTGTGGATTGAGGACGAGGACTGAGGGTTGGGTATTGATACTTGAGGTCTGAGGATTGAGGGTTGAGGATTGCGAATTGAGGATTGAGGAATGAGGATTGAAAATTGAAGATTGGGTATTGAGGATTGAAGAATGAGGATTGAGGAATGAGGATTGAGGATTGAGGATTGAAGATAGAGTACTGAGGATTGAAGATTGAGGATTGAGAATTGACGATTGAGGATTGAGGATTGAAGATTGAGTATTGAGGATTGAAGATTGAGGATTGAGGATTGAGGATTGAGGATTGAGGATTGAGGATTGAAGGTTGAGGATTGAGGGTTGAGTATTGAGGATTGAAGATTGAGGATTGGGGGCTGTGGATTGAAAATTGAGGATTGAGGATTGAGGACTGAGGACTGAGGATTGAAGATTCAGTATTGAGGATTGAAGATTTAGAATTGAGGACTGAGGGTTGAACATTGAGGACTGAGTGTTGAGGGTTGAGTGATGAGAATGGATGTTTGTGGGTAGAGATCTGAAGATTGCAGATGGGGTATAGAGTATTGAAGACTGTGAATTGAGGATGTTCTATTGAGGATTGAGGATTGGCAACAGATTGTTGATGACTGAGGGCTGAAGGTTGAGGATTCAGGATTGAGGATTCAGAATTGAGGTTTGAGGACTGAGGACTGAGGATTGAAGATTGAGTATTGAGGTTTGAAAATTGAGGATTGAGGATTGAGGATTGAGAATTGAGGAATGAGGATGAGGGCTGAGGGTTGAGGATTGTGGTTTGAGGACTGAGGACTGAGGATTGAGGATTGAGGATTGAAGATTGAGGGTTGGGTATTCAGGATTGAAGAATGAGGATTGAGGATTGAGGATTGAGGATTGAGGATTGAGGATTGAGGATTGAGGACTGAGGATTGAGGATTGAGTATTGAAGATTGAGTATTGAGGATTGAAGATTGAGGATTGAGGATTGAGGATTGAGGATAGAGGATTGAAGGTTGAGGATTGGGGATTGAGGATTGACGATTGAGGATTGAGTATTGAGGATTGAGGATTGAGGATTGAGTATTGAGGATTGAGGATTGAAGATTGAGGATTGGGGACGGAGTGTTGAGTGTTGTGTGATAAGAATTGATGTTTGTGGATAGAGATTTGAAGATTGCAGATTGAGTAATGAGTATTGAAAACTGTGAATTGATGATGTTGTATTGAGGATAGAGGATTGACAACTGATTGTTGAGGACTGAGGGCTGAAGATTGAGGATTGAGGATTGAGGATTGAGGATTGAGAATTGAGGAATGCGGATGAGGGCTGAGGGTTGAGGATTGAGGTTTGAGGACTGAGGACTGAGGATTGAGGATTGAGGACTGAAGATTAAGGATTGGGTATTGAGGATTGAAGAATGAGAATTGAGGATTGAGGATTGAGAATTGAGGGTTGAGGATTGAAGATTGAGGATTGAAGATTGAGGATTGAGGATTGAGGATTGAGGATTGAGCATTGAGGATTGAGGATTGAAGATTGAGTATTGAGGATTGAAGATTGAGGATTGAGGATTGAGGATTGAGGATTGAGGATTGAAGATTGAGGATTGAGGATTGAAGATTGAGGATTGGGTATTGCGGATTGAACATTGAGGATTGAGGATTGAGGATAGAGGACAGAAGATTGAATATTGATGATTGAAGGTTGAGGATTGAGGATTGATGGTTGTGGATTGAGGACGAGGACTGAGGGTTGAGTATTGCTGTTTGAGGTCTGAGGATTGAGGATTGAGGATTGAGAATTGATGATTGAGGATTGAGGATTGAGGATTGAGGATTGAGGGTTGAGGATTGAAGATTGAGTATTGAGGATTGAGGATTGAGGATTGAGAATTGAGGAATGAGGATGAGGGCTGAGGGTTGAGGATTGAGGTTTGAGGACTGAGGACAGAGGATTGAGGGTTGAGTATTGAAGATTGAGGATTGGGTATTGAGGATTGAAGAATGAGGATTGAGGATTGAGGATTGAGGATTGAGGATTGAAGATTGAGTATTGAGGATTGAAGATTGACGATTGAGGATTGAGAATTGAGGATTGAGAATTGAGGACAGAGGATTGAAGGTTGAGCATTGAGGATTGAAGGTTGACGATTGAGGATTGAGGATTGAGGATTGAGGATTGAATATTGAGGATTGGGGACTGAGTGTTGAGGGTTGAGTGATGAGAATTGATGTTTGTGAATAGAGATTTCAAGATTGCAGATTGAGTATTGTGTATTGAAAACTGTGATTGTTGATATTGTATTGAGGATTGAGGATTGACAACTGACTGTTGAGGACTGAGGGCTGAAGATTGAGGATTCAGGATTGAGGATTAAGGATTGAGGATTGAGGATTGAGGATTGAGGATTGAGGATTGAGGATTGAGGATTGAGGATTGAAGGTTGAATATTGATGAATGAAGGTTGAGGATTGAAGATTGAGGGTTGTGGATTGAGGACGAGGACTAAGGGTTGGGTATTGATGCTTGAGGTCTGAGGGTTGAGGATTGAGGATTGCGAATTGAGGATTGAGGAATGAGGATTGATGATTGAGGATTGGGTATTGAGGATTGAAGAATGAGGATTGAGGATTGAGGACTGAGGATTGAGGATTGAAGATAGAGTACTGTGGATTGAAGGTTGAGGATTGAGAATTGAGGATTGAGGATTGAGGATTGAGGATTGAAGATTGAGTATTGAGGATTGAAGATTGAGGATTGACGATTGAGGATTGAGGATTGAGGATTGAGGATTGAGGATTGAGTATTGAGGATTGAAGATTGGGGATTGGGGACTGAGGATTGAAGATTGAGGATTGAGGATTGAGGACTGAGGACTGAGGACTGAGGATTGAGGATTGAAGATTCAGTATTGAGGACTGAAGATTGAGAATTGAGGATTGAGGATTGAACATTGAGGACTGAGTGTTGAGGGTTGAGTGATGAGAATGGATGTTTGTGGATAGAGATCTGAAGATTGCAGATTGGGTATTGAGTATTGAAGACTGTGAATTGAGGATATTCTATTGAGGATTGAGGATTGGCAACAGATTGTTGATGACTGAGGGCTGAAGGTTGAGGATTCAGGATTGAGGATTCAGAATTGAGGTTTGAGGACTGAGGACTGAGGATTGAAGATTGAGTATTGAGGATTGAAGATTGAGGATTGAGGATTGAGGATTGAGGTCTGAGGAATGAGGATGAGGGCTGAGGGTTGAGGATTGTGGTTTGAGGACTGAGGACTGAGGATTGAGGATTGAGGATTGAAGATTGAGGGTTGGGTATTCAGGATTGAAGAATGAGGATTGAGGATTGATGATTGAGGATTCAGGATTGAGGACTGAGGATTGAGGATTGAGGATTGAAGATTGAGTATTGAGGATTGAAGATTGAGGATTGAGGATTGAGGGTTGAGGATTGAGGATTGAGGATTGAGGAATGAGGATTGAAGATTGAGTATTGAGTATTGAAGATTGAGGTTTGAGGACTGAGGATTGAGAATTGAGGATTGAGGATTGAGGATTGAGGATTGAGGACTGAGGATTGAGGATTGAGTATTGAAGATTGAGTATTGAGGATTGAAGATTGAGGATTGAGGATTGAGGATTGAGGATAGAGGATTGAAGGTTGAGGATTGGGGATTGAGGATTGACGATTGAGGATTGAGTATTGAGGATTGAGGATTGAGGATTGAGTATTGAGGATTGAGGATTGAAGATTGAGGATTGGGGACGGAGTGTTGAGTGTTGTGTGATAAGAATTGATGTTTGTGGATAGAGATTTGAAGATTGCAGATTGAGTAATGAGTATTGAAAACTGTGAATTGATGATGTTGTATTGAGGATTGAGGATTGACAACTGATTGTTGAGGACTGAGGGCTGAAGATTGAGGATTGAGGATTGAGGATTGAAGATTGAGAATTGAGGAATGCGGATGAGGGCTGAGGGTTGAGGATTGAGGTTTGAGGACTGAGGACTGAGGATTGAGGATTGAGGACTGAAGATTAAGGATTGGGTATTGAGGATTGAAGAATGAGAATTGAGGATTGAGGATTGAGAATTGAGGGTTGAGGATTGAAGATTGAGGATTGAAGATTGAGGATTGAGGATTGAGGATTGAGGATTGAGCATTGAGGATTGAGGATTGAAGATTGAGTATTGAGGATTGAAGATTGAGGATTGAGGATTGAGGATTGAGGATTGAGGATTGAAGATTGAGGATTGAGGATTGAAGATTGAGGATTGAGGATTGAGGATTGAGGATTGAAGATTGAGTATTGAGGATTGAAGATTGACGATTGAGGATTGAGAATTGAGGATTGAGAATTGAGGACAGAGGATTGAAGGTTGAGCATTGAGGATTGAAGGTTGACGATTGAGGATTGAGGATTGAGAATTGAGGGATGAGGATGAGGGCTGAGGGTTGAGGATTGAGGTTTGAGGACTGAGGACTGAGGATTGAGGATTGAGGATTGAGGATTGTAGATTGAGGATTGGGTATTGAGGATTGAAGAATGAGGATTGAGGATTGAGGATTGAGGATTGAGGATTGAAGATTGAGTATTGAGGATTGAAGGTTGACGATTGAGGATTGAGAATTGAGGATTGAGAATTGAGGACTGAGGATTGAAGATAGAGCATTGAGGATTGAAGGTTGAGGATTGAGGATTGAGGATTGTGGATTCGGGATTGAGGATTGAGGATTGAGGATTGAGGATTGAGGATTGAGGATTGAGGATTGAGGATTGAGGATTGAAGGTTGAATATTGATGAATGAAGATTGAGGATTGAGGGTTGAGGGTTGTGGATTGAGGACGAGGTCTGAGGGTTGGGTATTGATGCTTGAGGTCTGAGGATTGAGGATTGAGGACTGCGAATTGATGATTGAGGATTGAGGATTGAGGATTGAGGATTGCGGATTGAGGATTGAGGATTGAGGATTGATGATTGAGGATTGGGTATTGAGGATTGAAGAATGAGGATTGAGTATTGAGGACTGAGGATTGAGGATTGAAGATACAGTATTGAGGATTGAAGATTGAGAATTGAGGATTGAGGATTGAACATTGAGGAATGAGTGTCGAGGGTTGAGTGATGAGAATGGATGTTTGTGGATAGAGATTTGAAGATTGCAGATTGAGTATTGAGTATTGAAAACTGTGAATTGAGGATTTTCTGTTGAGGATTGAGGATTAGCAACTGATTGTTGAGGACTGAGGGCTGATGGTTGAGGATTCAGAATTGAGGATTCAAAATTGAGGTTTGAGGACTGAGGATTGAGGATTGAAGATTGAGTATTGAGGATTGAAGATTGAGGATTGAGGATTGGGGATTGAGAATTGAGGAATGAGGATGAGGGCTGAGGTTTGAGGATTGAGGTTTGAGTACTGAGGACTGAGGATTGAGGATTGAGGATTGAAGATTGAGGACCGGGTATTGAGGATTGAAGAATGAGGATTGAGGATTGAGGATTGAGGATTGAGGATTGAAGATTGAGTATTGAGGACTGAGGATTGAGGATTGAGTATTGAAGATTGAGTATTGAGGATTGAAGATTGAGGATTGAGGATTGAGGATTGAGGATAGAGGATTGAAGGTTGAGGATTGGGGATTGAGGATTGACGATTGAGGATTGAGTATTGAGGATTGAGGATTGAGGATTGAGTATTGAGGATTGAGGATTGAAGATTGAGGATTGGGGACGGAGTGTTGAGTGTTGTGTGATAAGAATTGATGTTTGTGGATAGAGATTTGAAGATTGCAGATTGAGTAATGAGTATTGAAAACTGTGAATTGATGATGTTGTATTGAGGATAGAGGATTGACAACTGATTGTTGAGGACTGAGGGCTGAAGATTGAGCATTGAGGATTGAGGATTGAGGATTGAGAATTGAGGAATGCGGATGAGGGCTGAGGGTTGAGGATTGAGGTTTGAGGACTGAGGACTGAGGATTGAGGATTGAGGACTGAAGATTAAGGATTGGGTATTGAGGATTGAAGAATGAGAATTGAGGATTGAGGATTGAGAATTGAGGGTTGAGGATTGAAGATTGAGGATTGAAGATTGAGGATTGAGGATTGAGGATTGAGGATTGAGCATTGAGGATTGAGGATTGAAGATTGAGTATTGAGGATTGAAGATTGAGGATTGAGGATTGAGGATTGAGGATTGAGGATTGAAGATTGAGGATTGAGGATTGAAGATTGAGGATTGGGTATTGCGGATTGAACATTGAGGATTGAGGATTGAGGATACAGGACAGAAGATTGAATATTGATGATTGAAGGTTGAGGATTGAGGATTGATGGTAGTGGATTGAGGACGAGCACTGAGGGTTGAGTATTGCTGTTTGAGGTCTGAGGGTTGAGGATTGAGGATTGAGGATTGAGAATTGATGATTGAGGATCGAGGATTGAGGATTGAGGATTGAGGGTTGAGGATTGAAGATTGAGTATTGAGGATTGAGGATTGAGGATTGAGAATTGAGGAATGAGGATGAGGGCTGAGGGTTGAGGATTGAGGTTTGAGGACTGAGGACAGAGGATTGAGGGTTGAGTATTGAAGATTGAGGATTGGGTATTGAGGATTGAAGAATGAGGATTGAGGATTGAGGATTGAGGATTGAGGATTGAAGATTGAGTATTGTGGATTGAAGATTGACGATTGAGGATTGAGAATTGAGGATTGAGAATTGAGGACAGAGGATTGAAGGTTGAGCATTGAGGATTGAAGGTTGACGATTGAGGATTGAGGATTGAGGATTGAGGATTGAATATTGAGGATTGGGGACTGAGTGTTGAGGGTTGAGTGATGAGAATTGATGTTTGTGAATAGAGATTTCAAGATTGCAGATTGAGTATTGTGTATTGAAAACTGTGATTGTTGATATTGTATTGAGGATTGAGGATTGACAACTGACTGTTGAGGACTGAGGGCTGAAGATTGAGGATTCAGGATTGAGGATTAAGGATTGAGGATTGAGGATTGAGGATTGAGGATTGAGGATTGAGGATTGAGGATTGAGGATTGAAGGTTGAATATTGATGAATGAAGGTTGAGGATTGAAGATTGAGGGTTGTGGATTGAGGACGAGGACTAAGGGTTGGGTATTGATGCTTGAGGTCTGAGGGTTGAGGATTGAGGATTGCGAATTGAGGATTGAGGAATGAGGATTGAAGATTGAGGATTGGGTATTGAGGATTGAAGAATGAGGATTGAGGATTGAGGACTGAGGATTGAGGATTGAAGATAGAGTACTGTGGATTGAAGGTTGAGGATTGAGAATTGAGGATTGAGGATTGAGGATTGAGGATTGAAGATTGAGTATTGAGGATTGAAGATTGAGGATTGAGGATTGAGGATTGAGGATTGAGGATTGAGGATTGAAGGCTGAGGATTGAGGATTGAGTATTGAGGATTGAAGATTGGGGATTGGGGACTGAGGATTGAAGATTGAGGATTGAGGATTGAGGACTGAGGACTGAGGACTGAGGATTGAGGATTGAAGATTCAGTATTGAGGACTGAAGATTGAGAATTGAGGATTGAGGATTGAACATTGAGGACTGAGTGTTGTGGGTTGAGTGATGAGAATGGATGTTTGCGGATAGAGATCTGAAGATTGCAGATTGGGTATTGAGTATTGAAGACTGTGAATTGAGGATATTCTATTGAGGATTGAGGATTGGCAACAGATTGTTGATGACTGAGGGCTGAAGGTTGAGGATTCAGGATTGAGGATTCAGAATTGAGGTTTGAGGACTGAGGACTGAGGATTGAAGATTGAGTATTGAGGATTGAAGATTGAGGATTGAGGATTGAGGATTGAGGTCTGAGGAATGAGGATGAGGGCTGAGGGTTGAGGATTGTGGTTTGAGGACTGAGGACTGAGGATTGAGGATTGAGGATTGAGGATTGAAGATTGGGGATTGGGGACTGAGGATTGAAGATTGAGGATTGAGGATTGAGGATTGAGGATCGAGGATTGAGGATTGAGGATTGAGGATTGAGAATTGAGGGATGAGGATGAGGGCTGAGGGTTGAGGATTGAGGTTTGAGGACTGAGGACTGAGGATTGAGGATTGAGGATTGAGGATTGAGGATTGAAGATTGAGGATTGGGTATTGAGGATTGAAGAATGAGGATTGAGGATTGACGCTTGAGGATTGAGGGTTGAGGATGGAGGATTGAAGAGAGAAGACTGAGTGTTGAGGGTTGAGTGTTGAGAATTCATGTTTGAGGATTGAGATTTGATTTTTGAACATGGTGGATTGTGTATTGAAACATGAGAATTCAGGATATTATCTTGAGTATTGAGAATTGAAGATTGATGATTGAGTATTGAGGATTGATGGTGGATTGTTGAGTGTTGAATATTGAGGATTGAGGATTGAGCATTGAGGATTGAGGATTGAGGATTGAAGATTGAGTATTGATGATTGAAGATGGGAGGATTGAGGATGGGGCGTTGCGGATTGAGGACGACGACTGACGGTTGAGGATTGAGGTTTGAGGATTGTGGATTGAGGATTGAGAGTGAGGGCTGAGGGTTGAGGATTGAGGTTTGAGTATAGAATCCTGAGAATTCAGGATATTCTGTTGAGTATTGAGATTTGAGTATTGATGGTTGATTATTGAGGATTGAGGATTGAGAGTCGAGGATTGAGTATTGAAGATTGAGCATTCGGGACTGAGCGTTGAAGGTTGAGTGATGAGAATTGATGTTTGTGGATAGAGATCTGAAGATTGCAGATTGAGTATTGAGTATCGAAACCTGTGAATTGAGGATATTCTATTGAGGATTGAGGATTGAAAACTGATTGTTGAGGACTGAGGGCTGAATATTGAGGATTCAGGGTTGAGGATTCAGGATTGAGGTTTGAGGACTGAGGATTGAGGATTGGGTATTGGGGATTGAGGATTGAGGATTGACGATTGAAGATTGAGAATTCGGTATTGAGGATTGAAGAATGAGGATTGAGGAGTGAGGACTGAGGATTGAGGATTGCAGATTGAGTATTGAGGGTTGAAGATTGAGGATTTAGGGTTGAGGGTTGAGGATTGAGCATTGAGGATTGAGGATTGAAGATTGAGTGTTGAGGATTGAAGATTGAGGATTGAGGATTGAGGATTGAGGATTGAGGATTGAAGATTGAGGATTGGGTATTGCGGATTGAACATTGAGGATTGAGGATTGAGAATTGAGGATTGAGGATTGAGGACAGAAGATTGAATATTGATGATTGAAGGTTGAGGATTGAGGATTGATGGTTGTGGATTGAGGACGAGGACTGAGGGACGAGTATTGCTGTTTGAGGTCTGACGGTTGAGGATTGAGGATAGAGAATTGAGGATTGAGGATTGAGGATTGAAGATTGAGGATTGAGGATTGAGGATTGAGGATTGAGGATTGAATATTGAGGATTGTGGACTGAGTGTTGAGGGTTGAGTGATGAGAATTGACGTCTGTGAATAGAGATTTGAAGATTGCAGGTTGATTATTGAGTATCGAAACCTGTGAATTGAGGATATTCTATTGAGGATTGAGGATTGAGGATTGAAGATTGAGTATTGAGGATTGAAGATTGAGGATTGAGGATTGAGGATTGAGGATTGCGGATTGAAGGTTGAGGATTGGGGATTGAGGATTGACGATTGAGGATTGAGCATTGAGGACTGAGTATTGGGGATTGAGCATTGAAGATTGAGTATTGATTATTGAAGATTGAGGATTGAGGATTGAGAGTCGAGGATTGAGTATTGAAGATAGAGCATTGGAGACTGAGTGTTGAAGGTTGAGTGATGAGAATTGATGTTTGTGGATAGAGATCTGAAGATTGCAGATTGAGTATTGAGTATCGAAACCTATGAATTGAGGATATTCTATTGAGGATTGAGGATTGAAAACTGATTGTTGAGGACTAAGGGCTGAATATTGAGGATTCAGGGTTGAGGATTCAGGATTGAGGTTTGATGACTGAGGATTGAGGATTGGGTATTGGGGATTGAGGATTGAGGATTGAGGGTTGGGGATTGAGGATTGAGGATTGAGGATTGAAGATTGAATATTAATGATTGAAGATTGAGGATTGAGGATTGAGGATTGAGGGTTGTGGATTGAGGACGAGGTCTGAGGGCTGAGTATAGATGTTTGAAGTCTGAGGATTGAGGATCGAGGATTGAGAATTGAGGATTGAGGATTGGGGATTGAAGATTGAGGATTCGGTATTGGGGATTGAAGAATGAGGATTGAGGAGTGAGGACTGAGGATTGAGGATTGCAGATTGAGTATTGAGGATTGAAGATTGAGGATTGAGGATTGAGGGTTGATGATTGAGTATTGAGGATTGAGGATTGAGAATTGAGGATTGAGGATTGAAGATTGAGTTTTGAGGATTGAAGATTGAGGATTGAGTATTGAGGATTGAAGATTGAGGACTGAGTGTTGAGGGTTGAGTGATGAGAATTGATGTTAGTGGATTGAGATTTGAAGATTAAATAATGGGGATTGAGTATTGAAAACTGTGAATTGAGTATATTCTATTGAGGATTGAGGATTGACAATTGATTGTTGAGGACTGAGTGCTGAAGATTGAGGATTCAGGATTGAGGCTTCAGGATTGAGGTTAGAGGACTGTGGATTGAGGATTGAGGATTCAGGATTGAGGATTGAGGATTGAAGATTGAGGATTGAGGACTGAGGACTGAGGATTGCAGATTGAGTATTGAGGATTGAAGATTGAGGATTGTGGATTGAGAATTGAAGATTGAGTATTGAGGATTGAAGATAGACGATTGAGGCTTGAGAATTGAGGATTGAGAATTGAGGACTGAGGATTGAAGAATGAGCATTGAAGATTGTGGATTGAGGATTGAGGATTGAGGATTGAAGATTGAGGATTGAGGGTTGAGGATTGAGGATTGAAGATAGAGTTTTGAGGATTGAAGATTGAGGATTGAGGATTGAGGATTGAGGATTAAGGATTGAGGACTGAGGATTGAGGATTGAAGATCGAGGATTGGGTATTGAGTATTGAAGAATGAGGATTGAGGATTGAGGATTGAGGATTGAGGATTGAAGATGGAGTATTGAGGATTGAAGATTGTCGATTGAGGATTGAGGATTGAGGATTGAGGATTGAGGGTTGAGGATTGAAGATTGAGTATTGAGGATTGAAGATGGAGGATTGAGGATTGAGGATCGAGGATTGAAGATTGAAGATTGAGTATTGAGGATTGACGATTAAGATTGAGGATTGAGGATTGAGGATTGAGGATTGAAGATTGAGGATTGCGGACTGAGTATTGAGGGTTGAGTGATGAGAATTGATGTTTGTGGATAGAGATCGGAAGATTGCAGATTGAGTATTGAGTATTGAAAACTGTGAATTGAAGATACTCTATTGAGGATTGAGGATTGACAACTGATTGTTGAGGACTCAGGGCTGAAGATTGAGGATTCAGGATTGAGGATTCAGGATTGAGGTTTGAGGACTGAGGATTGAGGATTGGGTATTGGGTTTGAGGATTGAGGATTGAGGGTTGGGGATTGAGGATTGAGGATTGAGGATTGAAGATTGAATATTAATGATTGAAGATTGAGGACTGAGGATTGAGGGTTGTGGATTGAGGACGAGGACTGAGGGCTGAGTATTGATGTTTGAAGTCTGAGGATTGAGGGTTGAGGATTGAGAATTCAGGATTGAGGATTGAGGATTGAAGATTGAGGATTCGGTATTGAGGATTGAAGAATGAGGATTGAGGACTGAGGACTGAGTATTGAGGATTGCAGATTGAGTATTGAGGATTGAAGATTGAGGATTGAGGATTGAGGGTTGAGGATTGAGGATTGAGGATTGAAGATTGAGTATTGAGGATTGAAGATTGAGGATTGAGGATTGAGGATTGAGGATTGAGGATTGCGAATTGAAGGTTGAGGATTGGGGATTGAGGATTGGCGATTGAGGATTGAGCATTGAGGATTGAGTATTGGGGATTGAGCATTGAAGATTGAGTATTGATTATTGAAGATTGAGGATTGAGGATTGAGGATTGACGATTGAGTATTGAGGATTGAAGATTGAGGATTGAGGGTTGAGGATTGAAGATTTAGGACTGAGTGTTGAGGGTTGAGTGATGAGAATTGATGTTTGTGGATTGAGATTTGAAGATTGAAGAATGGGGATCGAGTATTGAAAACTGTGAATTGAGGATATTCTATTGAGGATTGAGGATTGACAATTGATTGTTGAGGACTGAGGGCTGAAGATTGAGGATTCAGGATTGAAGATTCGGGATAGAGGTTTGAGGACTGAGGATTGAGGGATGAGGATTGAGGATTGAGGATTGACGCTTGAGGATTGAGGGTTGAGGATGGAGGATTGAAGAGAGACGACTGAGTGTTGAGGGTTGAGTGTTGAGAATTGATGTTTGAGGATTGAGATTTGATTTTTGAACATGGTGGATTGTGTATTGAAACATGAGAATTCAGGATATTATCTTGAGTATTGAGAATTGAAGATTGATGATTGAGTATTGAGGATTGATGGTGGATTGTTGAGTGTTGAATATAGAGGATTGAGGATTGAGCATTGAGGATTGAGGATTGAGGATTGAAGATTGAGTATTGATGATTGAAGATGGGAGGATTGAGGATGGGGCGTTGCGGATTGAGGACGACGACTGACGGTTGAGGATTGAGGTTTGAGGATTGTGGATTGAGGATTGAGAGTGAGGGCTGAGGGTTGAGGATTGAGGTTTGAGTATAGAATCCTGAGAATTCAGGATATTCTGTTGAGTATTGAGATTTGAGTATTGATGGTTGATTATTGAGGATTGAGGATTGAGAGTCGAGGATTGAGTATTGAAGATTGAGGATTGTGGACTGAGTGTTGAGGGTTGAGTGATGAGAATTGACGTCTGTGAATAGAGATTTGAAGATTGCAGGTTGATTATTGAGTATCGAAACCTGTGAATTGAGGATATTCTATTGAGGATTGAGGATTGAGGATTGAAGATTGAGTATTGAGGATTGAAGATTGAGGATTGAGGATTGAGGATTGAGGATTGCGGATTGAAGGTTGAGGATTGGGGATTGAGGATTGACGATTGAGGATTGAGCATTGAGGACTGAGTATTGGGGATTGAGCATTGAAGATTGAGTATTGATTATTGAAGATTGAGGATTGAGGATTGAGAGTCGAGGATTGAGTATTGAAGATTGAGCATTGGAGACTGAGTGTTGAAGGTTGAGTGATGAGAATTGATGTTTGTGGATAGAGATCTGAAGATTGCAGATTGAGTATTGAGTATCGAAACCTGTGAATTGAGGATATTCTATTGAGGATTGAGGATTGAAAACTGATTGTTGAGGACTGAGGGCTGAATATTGAGGATTCAGGGTTGAGGATTCAGGATTGAGGTTTGAGGACTGAGGATTGAGGATTGGGTATTGGGGATTGAGGATTGAGGATTGAGGGTTGGGGATTGAGGATTGAGGATTGAGGATTGAAGATTGAATATTAATGATTGAAGATTGAGGATTGAGGATTGAGGATTGAGGGTTGTGGATTGAGGACGAGGTCTGAGGGCTGAGTATAGATGTTTGAAGTCTGAGGATTGAGGATCGAGGATTGAGAATTGAGGATTGAGGATAGGGGATTGAAGATTGAGGATTCGGTATTGAGGATTGAAGAATGAGGATTGAGGAGTGAGGACTGAGGATTGAGGATTGCAGATTGAGTATTGAGGATTGAAGATTGAGGATTGAGGATTGAGGGTTGATGATTGAGGATTGAGGATTGAGGATTGAGGATTGAGGATTGAGGATTGAAGATTGAGTTTTGAGGATTGAAGATTGAGGATTGAGTATTGAGGATTGAAGATTGAGGACTGAGTGTTGAGGGTTGAGTGATGAGAATTGATGTTAGTGGATTGAGATTTGAAGATTAAATAATGGGGATTGAGTATTGAAAACTGTGAATTGAGTATATTCTATTGAGGATTGAGGATTGACAATTGATTGTTGAGGACTGAGTGCTGAAGATTGAGGATTCAGGATTGAGGCTTCAGGATTGAGGTTAGAGGACTGAGGATTGAGGATTGAGGATTCAGGATTGAGGATTGAGGCTTGAGGATTGGAGATTGAGGATTGAGGATTGAGGATGTGGGCTGAGGGTTGAGGATTGTGGTTTGAGGACTGAGGACTGAGGATTGAGGATTGAGAGTTGAGGATTGAAGATTGAGTATTGAGGATTGAAGATTGAGGATTGAGGACTGAGGACTGAGGATTGCAGATTGAGTATTGAGGATTGAAGGTTGAGGATTGTGGATTGAGAATTGAAGATTGAGTATTGAGGATTGAAGATAGACGATTGAGGCTTGAGAATTGAGGATTGAGAATTGAGGACTGAGGATTGAAGAATGAGCATTGAAGATTGTGGATTGAGGATTGAGGATTGAGGATTGAAGATTGAGGATTGGGTATTGAGGATTGAAGATTGAGGATTGAGGGTTGAGGATTGAGGATTGAAGATAGAGTTTTGAGGATTGAAGATTGAGGATTGAGGATTGAGGATTGAGGATTGAGGATTGAAGATTGAGTATTGAGGATTGAAGATTGAGGTTTGAGGACTGAGGATTGAGAATTGAGGATTGAGGATTGAGGATTGAGGATCGAGGATTTAGGATTGAGGATTGAGGATTGAGAATTGAGGGATGAGGATGAGGGCTGAGGGTTGAGGATGGAGGTTTGAGGACTGAGGAATGAGGATTGAGGATTGAGGATTGAGGATTGAAGATTGAGGATTGGGTATCGAGGATTGAAGAATGAGGATTGAGGATTGAGGATTGTGGATTGAGAATTGAAGATTGAGTATTGAGGATTGAAGATAGACGATTGAGGCTTGAGAATTGAGGATTGAGAATTGAGGACTGAGGATTGAAGAATGAGCATTGAAGATTGTCGATTGAGGATTGAGGATTGAGGATTGAGGATTGAAGATTGAGGATTGTGGACTGAGTGTTGAGGGTTGAGTGATGAGAATTGACGTTTGTGAATAGAGATTTGAAGACTGCAGGTTGATTATTGAGTATTGAAACCTGTGAATTGAGGATATTCTATTGAGGATTGAGGATTGACAACTGATTGTTGAGGACTGAGGGCTGAAGATTGATGATTCAGGATTAAGGATTCAGGATTGAGGTTAGAGAACTGAGGATTGAGGGTTGAGGATTGAGGACTGAGGATTGAGGATTGAGGATTGAGGATTGAGGATTGGGTATTGAGGATTGAGCATTGAGGATTGAGGATTGAGTATTGAGGATTGAATATTGATGATTGAAGATTGAGGATCGAGGATTGAGGGTTGTGGATTGAGGACGAGGACTGAGGGTTGAGTATTGATGTTTGAGGTCTGAGCATTGAGGATTGAGGATTGAGAATTGCGGCTTGAGGCTTGAGGATAGAAGATTGAGGATTGGGTGTTGAGGATTGAAGAATGAGGATTGAGGATTGGGGATTGAGGATTGAAGATTGGTTATTGAGGATTGAAGATTGAGGATCGAGGATTGAGGATTGAGGATTGAGGATTGAGGATTGAGGTTTGAGGATTGAGGATTGAGGATTGAGGATTGAGGATTGAGAATTGAAGATTGAGGAATGAGGATTGAGGGTTGTGGATTGAGGACGAGGACTGAGGGTTGAGTATTGATGTTTGAGGTCTGAGGATTGAGGATTGAGGATTGAGAATTGAGGATTGAGGATTGAAGATTGAAGATTGAGGATAGGGTACTGAGGATTGAAGAATGAGGATTGAGGATTGAGGATAGAGTATTGAGGATTGAGGATTGAAGATTGAGGATTGAGGGTTGAGGATTGAGTGATGAGAATTGACGTCTGTGAATAGAGATTTGAAGATTGCAGGTTGATTATTGAGTATCGAAACCTGTGAATTGAGGATATTCTATTGAGGATTGAGGATTGAGGATTGAAGATTGAGTATTGAGGATTGAAGATTGAGGATTGAGGATTGAGGATTGAGGATTGCGGATTGAAGGTTGAGGATTGGGGATTGAGGATTGACGATTGAGGATTGAGCATTGAGGACTGAGTATTGGGGATTGAGCATTGAAGATTGAGTATTGATTATTGAAGATTGAGGATTGAGGATTGAGAGTCGAGGATTGAGTATTGAAGATTGAGCATTGGAGACTGAGTGTTGAAGGTTGAGTGATGAGAATTGATGTTTGTGGATAGAGATCTGAAGATTGCAGATTGAGTATTGAGTATCGAAACCTGTGAATTGAGGATATTCTATTGAGGATTGAGGATTGAAAACTGATTGTTGAGGACTGAGGGCTGAATATTGAGGATTCAGGGTTGAGGATTCAGGATTGAGGTTTGAGGACTGAGGATTGAGGATTGGGTATTGGGGATTGAGGATTGAGGATTGAGGGTTGGGGATTGAGGATTGAGGATTGAGGATTGAAGATTGAATATTAATGATTGAAGATTGAGGATTGAGGATTGAGGATTGAGGGTTGTGGATTGAGGACGAGGTCTGAGGGCTGAGTATAGATGTTTGAAGTCTGAGGATTGAGGATCGAGGATTGAGAATTGAGGATTGAGGATAGGTGATTGAAGATTGAGGATTCGGTATTGAGGATTGAAGAATGAGGATTGAGGAGTGAGGACTGAGGATTGAGGATTGCAGATTGAGTATTGAGGATTGAAGATTGAGGATTGAGGATTGAGGGTTGATGATTGAGGATTGAGGATTGAGGATTGAGAATTGAGGATTGAGGATTGAAGATTGAGTTTTGAGGATTGAAGATTGAGGATTGAGTATTGAGGATTGAAGATTGAGGACTGAGTGTTGAGGGTTGAGTGATGAGAATTGATGTTAGTGGATTGAGATTTGAAGATTAAATAATGGGGATTGAGTATTGAAAACTGTGAATTGAGTATATTCTATTGAGGATTGAGGATTGACAATTGATTGTTGAGGACTGAGTGCTGAAGATTGAGGATTCAGGATTGAGGCTTCAGGATTGAGGTTAGAGGACTGAGGATTGAGGATTGAGGATTCAGGATTGAGGATTGAGGCTTGAGGATTGGAGATTGAGGATTGAGGATTGAGGATGTGGGCTGAGGGTTGAGGATTGTGGTTTGAGGACTGAGGACTGAGGATTGAGGATTGAGAGTTGAGGATTGAAGATTGAGTATTGAGGATTGAAGATTGAGGATTGAGGACTGAGGACTGAGGATTGCAGATTGAGTATTGAGGATTGAAGGTTGAGGATTGTGGATTGAGAATTGAAGATTGAGTATTGAGGATTGAAGATAGACGATTGAGGCTTGAGAATTGAGGATTGAGAATTGAGGACTGAGGATTGAAGAATGAGCATTGAAGATTGTGGATTGAGGATTGAGGATTGAGGATTGAAGATTGAGGATTGGGTATTGAGGATTGAAGATTGAGGATTGAGGGTTGAGGATTGAGGATTGAAGATAGAGTTTTGAGGATTGAAGATTGAGGATTGAGGATTGAGGATTGAGGATTGAGGATTGAAGATTGAGTATTGAGGATTGAAGATTGAGGTTTGAGGACTGAGGATTGAGAATTGAGGATTGAGGATTGAGGATCGAGGATTTAGGATTGAGGATTGAGGATTGAGAATTGAGGGATGAGGATGAGGGCTGAGGGTTGAGGATGGAGGTTTGAGGACTGAGGAATGAGGATTGAGGATTGAGGATTGAGGATTGAAGATTGAGGATTGGGTATCGAGGATTGAAGAATGAGGATTGAGGATTGAGGATTGTGGATTGAGAATTGAAGATTGAGTATTGAGGATTGAAGATAGACGATTGAGGCTTGAGAATTGAGGATTGAGAATTGAGGACTGAGGATTGAAGAATGAGCATTGAAGATTGTGGATTGAGGATTGAGGATTGAGGATTGAGGATTGAAGATTGAGGATTGTGGACTGAGTGTTGAGGGTTGAGTGATGAGAATTGACGTTTGTGAATAGAGATTTGAAGACTGCAGGTTGATTATTGAGTATTGAAACCTGTGAATTGAGGATATTCTATTGAGGATTGAGGATTGACAACTGATTGTTGAGGACTGAGGGCTGAAGATTGAGGATTCAGGATTAAGGATTCAGGATTGAGGTTAGAGAACTGAGGATTGAGGGTTGAGGATTGAGGACTGAGGATTGAGGATTGAGGATTGAAGATTGAGGATTGGGTATTGAGGATTGAACATTGAGGATTGAGGATTGAGTATTGAGGATTGAATATTGATGATTGAAGATTGGGGATCGAGGATTGAAGGTTGTGGATTGAGGACGAGGACTGAGGGTTGAGTATTGATGTTTGAGGTCTGAGCATTGAGGATTGAGGATTGAGAATTGCGGCTTGAGGCTTGAGGATAGAAGATTGAGGATTGGGTGTTGAGGATTGAAGAATGAGGATTGAGGATTGGGGATTGAGGATTGAAGATTGGTTATTGAGGATTGAAGATTGAGGATCGAGGATTGAAGATTGAGGATTGAGGATTGAGGATTGAGGATTGAGGATTGAGGATTGAGGATTGAGGATTGAGGATTGAGAATTGAAGATTGAGGAATGAGGATTGAGGGTTGTGGATTGAGGACGAGGACTGAGGGTTGAGTATTGATGTTTGAGGTCTGAGGATTGAGGATTGAGGATTGAGAATTGAGGATTGAGGATTGAGGATTGAAGATTGAGGATAGGGTACTGAGGATTGAAGAATGAGGATTGAGGATTGAGGATAGAGTATTGAGGATTGAAGATTGAGTATTGAGGATTGAAGATTGAGGATTGAGGATTGAGTATTGAAGATTGAGGATTTGGGACTGAGGATTGAAGATTGAGGATTGAGGATTGAGGATTGAGGATTGAGGATTGGGTATTGAGGATTGAAGAATGAGGATTGAGGATTGAGGATTGTGGATTGAGGATTGAAGATTAAGATTGAGGATTGAGGATTGAGGATTGAGGATTGAAGATTGAGGAATGGGGACTGAGTATTGATGGTTGAGTGATGAGAATTGATGTTTGTGGATAGAGATCTGAAGATTGCAGATTGAGTATTGAGTATTGAAAACTGTGAATTGAGGATATTCTATTGAGGATTGAGGATTGACAACTGATTGTTGAGGACTCAGGGCTGAAGATTGAGGATTCAGGATTGAGGATTCAGGATTGAGGTTTGAGGACTGAGGATTGCGGATTGGGTATTGGGGATTGAGGATTGAGGATTGAGGGTTGGGGATTGAGGATTGAGGATTGAGGATTGAAGATTGAATATTAATGATTGAAGATTGAGGATTGAGGATTGAGGGTTGTGGACTGAGGACGAGGACTGAGGGTTGAGTATTGATGATTGAAGTCTGAGGATTGAGGATTGATGATTGAGAATTAAGGATTGAGGATTGAGGATTGAAGATTGAGGATTCGGTATTGAGGATTGAAGAATGAGGATTGAGGAGTGAGGACTGAGGATTGAGGATTGCAGATGGAGTATTGAGGATTGAAGACAGAGGATTGTGGTTTGAGGACTGAGGACTGAGGATTGAGGATTGAGAGTTGAGAATTGAGGATTGAGGATTGAAGATTGAGGACTGGGTATTGAGGATTGAGGATTGAGTATTGAAGATTGAGGATTTGGGACTGAGGATTGAAGATTGAGGATTGAGGATTCAGGATTGAGGATTGAGGACTGAGGATTGAGGATTGAAGATTGAGGATTGGGTATTGAGGATTGAAGAATGAGGATTGAGGATTGAGGATTGAGGATTGAGGATGAAGATTGGGTATTGATGATTGAAGATTCAGTATTGAGGATTGAAGATTGAGAATTGATGATTGAGTATTGAACATTGAGGACTGAGTGTTGAGGGTTGAGTGATGAGAATTGATGTTTGTGGATAGAGATCTGAAGATTGCAGATTGAGTATTGAGTATTGAAATCTGTGACTTGATGATATTCTATTGAGGATTGAGGATTGACGTCTGATTGTTGAGGTCTGAGGTCTGAAGCTTGAGGATTCAGGATTGGGGCTTCAGGATTGAGGTTAGAGGACTGACGATTGAGGATTGAGTATTCAGGCTTGAGGATTGAGGCTTGAGGATTGGAGATTGAGGATTGAGGATTGAGGATGAGGGCTGAGTGTTGAGGATTGTGGTTTGAGGACTGAGGACTGTGGATTGAGGATTGAGAGTTGAGGATTGAGGATTGAGGATTGAAGATTGAGGACTGCGTATTGAGGATTGAGGATTGAGTATTGAAGATTGAGGGTTTGGGACTGAGGATTGAAGATTGAGGATTGAGGATTGAGGATTGAGGATTGAGGACTGAGGATTGAGGATTGAAGATTGAGGATTGGGTATTGAGGATTGAAGAATGAGGATTGAGGATTGAGGATTCAGGATTAAGGATTGAAGATTGAGTATTGACGATTGAAGGTTGACGATTGAGGATTGAGGATTGAGGATTGAAGATTGAGGACTGAGGATTGAGGATTGAAGATTGAGGATTGGGTATTGAGGATTGAAGAATGAGGATTGAGGATTGAGGATTGAGGATTGAGGATTGAAGATTGGGTATTGATGATTGAAGATTCAGTATTGAGGATTGAAGATTGAGAATTGATGGTTGAGTATTGAACATTGAGGACAGAGTGTTGAGGGTTGAGTGATGAGAATTGATGTTTGTGGATAGAGATCTGAAGATTGCAGATTGAGTATTGAGTATTGAAATCTGTGACTTGATGATATTCTATTGAGGATTGAGGATTGACGTCTGATTGTTGAGGTCTGAGGTCTGAAGCTTGAGGAATCAGGATTGAGGCTTCAGGATTGATGTTAGAGGACTGAGGATTGAGGATTGAGTATTCAGGCTTGAGGATTGAGGCTTGAGGATTGGAGATTGAGGATTGAGGATTGAGGGTGAGGGCTGAGGGTTGAGGATTGAGGATTGAGGATTGAGGATTGCGGATTGAAGGTTGAGGATTGGGGATAGAGGATTGAGGATTGAGCATTGAGGATTGAGGATTGAGGATTGAAGATTGAGTATTGATGATTGAGGATTGCGGATTGAAGGTTGAGGATTGGGGATTGAGGATTGAGGATTGAGGATTGAGCATTGAGGATTGAGGATTGAAGATTGAGGGTTGTGGATTGAGGACGAGGACTGAGGGTTGAGTACTGATGTTTGAGGTCTGAGGATTGAGGATTGAGGATTGAGAATTGCGGATTGAGGCTTGAGGATAGAAGATTGAGGATTGGGTGTTGAGGATTGAAGAAAGAGGATTGAGGATTGAGGATTGAGGATTGAGGATTGAGTATTGAAGATTGGGGATTGATGATTGAAGATTCAGTATTGAGGATTGAAGATTGAGGATTGATGATTGAGTATTGAACATTGAGGACTGAGTGTTGAGGGTTGAGTGAGGAGAATTGATGTTTGTGGATAGAGGTTTGAAGATTACAGATTGAGTATTGAGTGTTGAAAACAGTGAATTGAGGATATTCTATTGAGGATTGAGGATTGACTACTGATTGTTGAGGACTGAGGGCTGAAGATTGAGGACACAGAGTTGAGGTTACAGAATTGAGGTTTGAGGACTGAGGATTGAGGATTGAAGATTGAGTATAGAGGATTGAAGATTGAGGATTGCGGATTGTCGATTGAGGATTGAGGATGAGGTCTGAGGGTTGAGGATTGAGGTTTGAGGACTGAGGACTGCGGATTGCGGATTCAGAATTGAGGATTGAGGATAGAGGATTGAAGATTGAGGCTTGGGTATTGAGGATTGAAGAATGAGGATTGAGGATTGAGGATTGACATCTGATTGTTGAGGTCTGAGGTCTGAAGATTGAGGTTTCAGGGTTGAGGATTCAGGATTGAGGTTTGGGGACTGAGGATTGAGGATTGGGTATTGGGGATTGAGGACTGAGGACTGCGGATTGCGGATTGAGAATTGAGGATTGAGGATTGAGGATTGAAGACTGAGGATTGGGTATTGAGGATTGAAGAATGAGGATTGAGGATTGAGGATTGAGGATTGAAGATTGAGCATTGGGGACTGAGTTTTGAAGGTTGAGTGATGAGAATTGATGTTTTTGGATAGAGATCTGAAGATTGCAGATTGAATATTGAGTATTGAAAACTGTGAATTGATGATATTCTATTGAGGATTGAGTATTGACGTCTGATTGTTGAGGTCTGAGGTCTGAAGATTGAGGATTCAGGTTTGAGGATTCAGGATTGAGGTTTGAGGACTGAGGATTGAGGATTGGGTATTGGGGATTGAGGATTGAGGATTGAGGGTTGGGGATTGAGGATTGAGGATTGAGGATTGAAGATTGAATATTAATGATTGAAGATTGAGGATTGAGGATTTAGGATTGTGGATTGAGGACGAGGTCTGAGGGCTGAGTATAGATGTTTGAAGTCTGAGGATTCAGGATCGAGGATTGAGAATTGAGGATTGAGGATTGAGGATTGAAGATTGAGGATTCGGTATTGAGGATTGAAGAATGAGGATTGAGGAGTGAGGACTGAGGATTGAGGATTGCAGATTGAGTATTGAGGATTGAAGATTGAGGATTGAGGATTGAGGGTTGAGGATTGAGGATTGAGGATTGAGGATTGAGAATTGAGGATTGAGGACTGAAGATTGAGTTTTGAGGATTGAAGATTGAGGATTGAGTATTGAGGATTGAAGATTGAGGACTGAGTGTTGAGGGTTGAGTGATGAGAATTGATGATAGTGGATTGAGATTTGAAGATTAAATAATGGGGATTGAGTATTGAAAACTGTGAATTGAGGATATTCTATTGAGGATTGAGGATTGACAATTGATTGTTGAGGACTGAGGGCTGAAAATTTAGGATTCAGGATTGAGGCTTCAGGATTGAGGTTAGAGGACTGAGGATTGAGGATTGAGGATTCAGGCTTGAGGATTGAGGCTTGAGGATTGGAGATTGAGGATTGAGGATTGAGGATGTGGGCTGAGGGTTGAGGATTGTGGTTTGAGGACTGAGGACTGAGGATTGAGAATTGAGAGTTGGGGATTGAGGATTGAGGATAGAAGATTGAGGACTGGGTATTGAGGATTGAGGATTGAGTATTGAAGATTGAGTATTTGGGACTGAGGATTGAAGATTGAGGATTGAGGATTCAGGATTGAGGATTGAGGACTGAGGATTGAGGATTGAAGATTGAGGATTGGGTATTGAGGATTGAAGAATGAGGATTGAGGATTGAGGATTGAGGATTGAGGATTGAAGATTGGGTATTGATGATTGAAGATTCAGTATTGAGGATTGAAGATTGAGAATTGATGGTTGAGTATTGAACATTGAGGACAGAGTGTTGAGGGTTGAGTGATGAGAATTGATGTTTGTGGATAGAGATCTGAAGATTGCAGATTGAGTATTGAGTATTGAAATCTGTGACTTGATGATATTCTATTGAGGATTGAGGATTGACGTCTGATTGTTGAGGTCTGAGGTCTGAAGCTTGAGGAATCAGGATTGAGGCTTCAGGATTGATGTTAGAGGACTGAGGATTGAGGATTGAGTATTCAGGCTTGAGGATTGAGGCTTGAGGATTGGAGATTGAGGATTGAGGATTGAGGGTGAGGGCTGAGGGTTGAGGATTGAGGATTGAGGATTGAGGATTGCGGATTGAAGGTTGAGGATTGGGGATAGAGGATTGAGGATTGAGCATTGAGGATTGAGGATTGAGGATTGAAGATTGAGTATTGATGATTGAGGATTGCGGATTGAAGGTTGAGGATTGGGGATTGAGGATTGAGGATTGAGGATTGAGCATTGAGGATTGAGGATTGAAGATTGAGGGTTGTGGATTGAGGACGAGGACTGAGGGTTGAGTACTGATGTTTGAGGTCTGAGGATTGAGGATTGAGGATTGAGAATTGCGGATTGAGGCTTGAGGGTAGAAGATTGAGGATTGGGTGTTGAGGATTGAAGAAAGAGGATTGAGGATTGAGGATTGAGGATTGAGGATTGAGTATTGAAGATTGGGGATTGATGATTGAAGATTCAGTATTGAGGATTGAAGATTGAGGATTGATGATTGAGTATTGAACATTGAGGACTGAGTGTTGAGGGTTGAGTGAGGAGAATTGATGTTTGTGGATAGAGGTTTGAAGATTACAGATTGAGTATTGAGTGTTGAAAACAGTGAATTGAGGATATTCTATTGAGGATTGAGGATTGACTACTGATTGTTGAGGACTGAGGGCTGAAGATTGAGGACACAGAGTTGAGGTTACAGAATTGAGGTTTGAGGACTGAGGATTGAGGATTGAAGATTGAGTATAGAGGATTGAAGATTGAGGATTGCGGATTGTCGATTGAGGATTGAGGATGAGGTCTGAGGGTTGAGGATTGAGGTTTGAGGACTGAGGACTGCGGATTGCGGATTCAGAATTGAGGATTGAGGATAGAGGATTGAAGATTGAGGCTTGGGTATTGAGGATTGAAGAATGAGGATTGAGGATTGAGGATTGACATCTGATTGTTGAGGTCTGAGGTCTGAAGATTGAGGTTTCAGGGTTGAGGATTCAGGATTGAGGTTTGGGGACTGAGGATTGAGGATTGGGTATTGGGGATTGAGGATTGAGGATTGAGGGTTGGGGATTGAGGATTGAGGATTGAGGATTGAAGATTGAATATTAATGATTGAAGATTGAGGATTGAGGATTGAGGGTTGTGGACTGAGGACGAGGACTGAGGGCTGAGTATTGATGATTGAAGTCTGAGGATTGAAGATTGAGGATTGGGTATTGAGGATTGAAGAATGAGGATTGAGGATTGAGGATTGAGGATTGAGGATTGAAGATTGGGTATTGATGATTGAAGATTCAGTATTGAGGATTGAAGATTGAGAATTGATGATTGAGTATTGAACATTGAGGACTGAGTGTTGAGGGTTGAGTGATGAGAATTGATGTTTGTGGATAGAGATCTGAAGATTGCAGATTGAGTATTGAGTATTGAAATCTGTGACTTGATGATATTCTATTGAGGATTGAGGATTGACGTCTGATTGTTGAGGTCTGAGGTCTGAAGCTTGAGGATTCAGGATTGGGGCTTCAGGATTGAGGTTAGAGGACTGACGATTGAGGATTGAGTATTCAGGCTTGAGGATTGAGGCTTGAGGATTGGAGATTGAGGATTGAGGATTGAGGATGAGGGCTGAGTGTTGAGGATTGTGGTTTGAGGACTGAGGACTGTGGATTGAGGATTGAGAGTTGAGGATTGAGGATTGAGGATTGAAGATTGAGGACTGGGTATTGAGGATTGAGGATCGAGTATTGAAGATTGAGGATTTGGGACTGAGGATTGAAGATTGAGGATTGAGGATTGAGGATTGAGGATTGAGGACTGAGGATTGAGGATTGAAGATTGAGGATTGGGTATTGAGGATTGAAGAATGAGGATTGAGGATTGAGGATTGAGGATTAAGGATTGAAGATTGAGTATTGACGATTGAAGGTTGACGATTGAGGATTGAGGATTGAGGATTGAAGATTGAGGATTGAGGGTTGAGGATTGAAGATTGAGTATTGAGGATTGAAGATTGAGGATTGAGGATTGAGGATTGAGGATTGAGGATAGAAGATTGAGTATTGAGGATTGAAGATTAAGATTGAGGGTTGAGGATTGAGGATTGAGGATTGAAGATTGAGGATTGGGGACTGAGTATTGAGGCTTGAGTGATGAGAATTGATGTTTGTGGATAGAGATCTGAAGATTGCAGATCGAGTATTGAGTATTGAAAGCTGTGAATTGAGGATATTCTATTGAGGATTGAGGATTAACAACTGATTGTTGAGGACTCAGGGCTGAAGATTGAGGATTCAGGATTGAGGATTCAGGATTGGGGTTTGAGGACTGAGGATTGAGGATTGGGTATTGGGGATTGAGGATTGAGGATTGAGTGTTGGGGATTGAGGATTGAGGATTGAGGATTGAAGATTGAATATTAATGATTGAAGATTGAGGATAGAGGATTGAGGGTTGTGGAATGAGGACGAGTACTGAGGGCTGAGTATTGATGTTTGATGTCTGAGGATTGAGGATTGCGGATTGAGAATTGAGGATTGAGGATTGAGGATTGAAGATTGAGGATTCGGTATTGAGGATTGAAGAATGAGGATTGAGGAGTGAGGACTGAGGATTGAGGATTGCAAATTGAGTATTGAGGACTGAAGATTGAGGATTGAGGATTGAGGGTTGAGGATTGAGGATTGAGGATTGAAGATTGAGTATTGAGGATTGAAGATTGAGGATTGAGGATTGAGGATTGAGGATTGCGGATTGAAGGTTGAGGATTGGGTATTGAGGATTGACGATTGAGTATTGAGCATTGAGGATTGAGTACTGAGGATTGAGGATTGAAGATTGAGTATTGAGGATTGAAGATTGAGGATTGAGGATTGAGGATTGAAGATTGAGTATTGAGGATTGAAGATTGAGTATTGAGGATAGAAGATTGAGGACTGGGGACTGAGGATAGGGGATTGAGGATTGAGGATTGATGATTGAGGATTGAGGATTGATGATTGAAGATTGAGGATTGGGTATTGAGGATTGAAGAATGAGGATTGAGGATTGAGGATTGAGGATTGAGGATTGAGGATTGAAGATTGAGTATAGAGTATAGAAGATTGAGGATTGAGGGTTGAGTATTGAAGATTGAGGATTTGGGACTGAGGATTGAAGATTGAGGATTAGGATTGTGGATTGAGGATTGAGGATTGAGGATTGAAGATTGAATATTAATGATTGAAGATTGAGGATTGAGCATTGAGGGTAGTGGATTGAGGACGAGGACTGAGGGCTGAGTATTGATGTTTGAAGTCTGAGGATTGAGGATTGAGGATTGACGATTGATGATTGAGGATTGAGAATTGAGGACTGAGGATTGAAGATTGAGGATTCGGTATTGAGGAATGAAGAATGAGGATTGAGGAGTGAGGACTGAGGATTGAGGATTGCAGATTGAGTATTGAGGATTGAAGACTGAGGATTGAGGATTGAGGGTTGAGGATTGAGCATTGAGGATTGAGGATTGAAGATTGAGTATTGAGGATTGAAGGTTGAGGATTGAGGATTGAGGATTGAGGATTGAGGATTGAGGATTGAAGATTGAGGATTGGGTATTGCGGATTGAACATTGAGGATTGAGGATTGAGGATTGAGGACAGAAGATTGAATATTGATGATTGAAGGTTGAGGATTGAGGATTGATGGTTGTGGATTGAGGACGAGGACTGAGCGTTGAGTATTGCTGTTTGAGGTCTGAGGATTGAGGATTGAGGATTGAGAATTGAGGATTGAGGATTGAGCATTGAAGATTGAGGATTGAGGATTGAGGATTGAGGACTGAGGATTGAAGATCGAGGATTGTGGACTGAGTGTTGAGGGTTGAGTGATGAGAATTGACGTTTGTGGATAGAGATTTCAAGATTGCAGGTTGATTATTGAGTATTGAAGCCTGTGAATTGAGGATATTCTATTGAGGATTGAGGATTGACAACTGATTGTTGAGGACTGAGGGCTGAAGATTGAGGATTCAGGATTGAGGATTCAGGATTGAGGTTTGAGAACTGAGGATTGAGGGTTGAGGATTGAGGACTGAGGATTGAGGATTGAGGATTGAAGATTTAGGATTGGGTATTGAGGATTGAACATTGAGGATTGAAGATTGAGTATTGAGGATTGAGGATTAAGGATTGAAGATTGAATATTGATGATTCAAGATTGAGGATCGAGAATTGTGGGTTGTGGATTGAGGACGAGGACTGAGGGTTGAGTATTGATGTTTGTGGTCTGAGGATTGAGGATTGAGGATTGAGTATTGCGGATTGAGGCTTGAGGATAGAAGATTGAGGATTGGGTGTTGAGTATTGATGTTTGAGGTCTGAGGATTGAGGATTGAGGTTTGAGAATTGAGGATTGAGGATTGAGGATTGAAGATGGAGGATTGGGTACTGAGGATTGACGAATGAGGATTGAGGATTGAGGATTGAGTATTGAGGATTGAAGATTGGGTATTGAGGATTGAAGACTGAGGATTGAGCATTGAGTATTGAAGATTGAGGATTTGTGACTGAGGATTGAAGATTGAGGATAGAGGATTGAGGATTGAGGATTGAGGACTGAGGATTGAGGATTGAAAGTTGAGGATTGGGTATTGAGGATTGAAGAATGAGGATTGAGGATTGAGGATTGAGGATTGAGGATTGAAGATTGAGTATTGAGGATTGAAGATTGAAGATTGAGGATTTGGGAATGAGGATTGAAGGTTGAGGATTGAGGATTGAGGATTGAGGATTCAGGATTGAGGATTGAGGATTGAAGATTGAGGATTGGGTATTGAGGATTGAAGAATGAGGATTGAGGATTGAGGATTGAGGATTGAGGATTGAATATTGAGGGTTGAGGATTGAAGATGGACGATTGAGGATTGAGGATTGAGGATTGAGGATAGAGGATTGAGGATTAAGGATTGAAGATTGAATATTGATGATTCAAGATTGAGGATCGAGAATTGTGGGTTGTGGATTGAGGACGAGGACTGAGGGTTGAGTATTGATGTTTGTGGTCTGAGGATTGAGGATTGAGGATTGAGTATTGCGGATTGAGGCTTGAGGATAGAAGATTGAGGATTGGGTGTTGAGGATTGAAGAATGAGGATTGAGGATTGAGGATTGAGGATTGAAGATTGCGTATTGAGGATTGAAGATTGAGGATCGAGGATTGATGATTGAGGATTGAGGATTGTGGATTGAGGATTGATGATTGAGGATTGAAGACTGAGTGTTGAGGGTTGAGTGATGAGAATTCATGTTTGTGGGTAGAGATTTGAAGATTGCAGATTGAGTATTGAGTATTGGAATCTGTGAATTGATGATATTCTATTGAGGATTGAGGATTGACAACTGATTGTTGAGGACTGAGGCCTGATGGTTGAGGATTCAGGATTGAGGATTCAGGATTGAGGATTGAGGACTGAGGATTGAGGATTGAGGATTGAAGATTGGGTATTGAGGATTGAAGACTGAGGATTGAGCATTGAGTATTGAAGATTGAGGATTTGGGACTGAGGATTGAAGATTGAGGATTGAGGATTGAGGATTGAGGATTGAGGACTGAGGATTGAGGATTGAAAGTTGAGGATTGGGTATTGAGGATTGAAGAATGAGGATTGAGGATTGAGGATTGAGGATTGAGGATTGAAGATTGAGTATTGAGGATTGAAGATTGAAGATTGAGGATTTGGGAATGAGGATTGAAGGTTGAGGATTGAGGATTGAGGATTGAGGATTCAGGATTGAGGATTGAGGATTGAAGATTGAGGATTGGGTATTGAGGATTGAAGAATGAGGATTGAGGATTGAGGATTGAGGATTGAGGATTGAATATTGAGGGTTGAGGATTGAAGATGGACGACTGAGGATTGAGGATTGAGGATTGAGGATAGAGGATTGAGGATTAAGGATTGAAGGTTGAATATTGATGATTCAAGATTGAGGATCGAGAATTGTGGGTTGTGGATTGAGGACGAGGACTGAGGGTTGAGTATTGATGTTTGTGGTCTGAGGATTGAGGATTGAGGATTGAGTATTGCGGATTGAGGCTTGAGGATAGAAGATTGAGGATTGGGTGTTGAGGATTGAAGAATGAGGATTGAGGATTGAGGATTGAGGATTGAAGATTGGGTATTGAGGATTGAAGATTGAGGATCGAGGATTGATGATTGAGGATTGAGGATTGTGGATTGAGGATTGATGATTGAGGATTGAAGACTGAGTGTTGAGGGTTGAGTGATGAGAATTCATGTTTGTGGGTAGAGATTTGAAGATTGCAGATTGAGTATTGAGTATTGGAATCTGTGAATTGATGATATTCTATTGAGGATTGAGGATTGACAACTGATTGTTGAGGACTGAGGCCTGATGGTTGAGGATTCAGGATTGAGGATTCAGGATTGAGGATTGAGGACTGAGGATTGAGGATTGAGGATTGAGGATTGAGGATTGAGAATTGAAGATTGAGGAATGAGGATTGAGGGTTGTGGATTGAGGACGAGGACTGAGGGTTGAGTATTGATGTTTGAGGTCTGAGGATTGAGGATTGAGGTTTGAGAATTGAGGATTGAGGATTGAGGATTGAAGATGGAGGATTGGGTACTGAGGATTGACGAATGAGGATTGAGGATTGAGGATTGAGTATTGAGGATTGAAGATTGGGTATTGAGGATTGAAGACTGAGGATTGAGCATTGAGTATTGAAGATTGAGGATTTGGGACTGTGGATTGAAGATTGAGGATTGAGGATTGAGGATTGAGGATTGAGGACTGAGGATTGAGGATTGAAAGTTGAGGATTGGGTATTGAGGATTGAAGAATGAGGATTGAGGATTGAGGACTGAGGATTGAGGATTGAAGATTGAGTATTGAGGATTGAAGATTGAAGATTGAGGATTTGGGAATGAGGATTGAAGGTTGAGGATTGAGGATTGAGGATTGAGGATTCAGGATTGAGGATTGAGGATTGAAGATTGAGGATTGGGTATTGAGGATTGAAGAATGAGGATTGAGGATTGAGGATTGAGGATTGAGGATTGAATATTGAGTGTTGAGGATTGAAGATGGACGATTGAGGATTGAGGATTGAGGATTGAGGATAGAGGATTGAGGGTTGAGGATTGAAGATTGAGTATTGAGCATTGAAGATTGAGGATTGAGGATTGAGGATTGAGGATTGAGGATTGAAGATTGAGTATTGAGGATTGAAGATTAAGATTGAGGATTGAGGATTGAGGATTGAGGATTGAAGATTGAGGATTGGGGACTGAGTATTGAGGGTTGAGTGATGAGAATTGATTTTTGTGGATAGAGATCTGAAGATTGCAGATTGAGTATTGAGTATTGAAAACTGTGAATTGAGGATATTCTATTGTGGATTGAGGATTGACAACTGATTGTTGAGGACTCAGGGCTGAAGATTGGGGATTCAGGATTAAGGATTCAGGATATAGGTTTGAGGACTGAGGATTGAGGATTTGGTATTGAGGATTGAGGATTGAGGATTTGGTATTGGGGATTGAGGATTGAGGATTGAGGATTGAATATTGAATATTAATGATTGAAGATTGAGGATTGAGGATTGAGGGTTGTGTATTGAGGACGAGGTCTGAGGGCTGAGTATAGATGTTTGAAGTCTGAGGATTGAGGATCGAGGATTGAGAATTGAGGATTGAGGATTGAGGATTGAAGATTGAGGATTCGGTATGGAGGATTGAAGAATGAGGATTGAGGAGTGAGGACTGAGGATTGAGGATTGCAGATTGAGTATTGAGGATTGATGATTGAGGATTGAAGAATGAGGATTGAGGATTGAGGATTGAGGATTGAGGATTGAATATTGAGGGTTGAGGATTGAAGATGGACGATTGAGGATTGAGGATTGAGGATTGAGGATAGAGGATTGAGGATTAAGGATTGAAGGTTGAATATTGATGATTCAAGATTGAGGATCGAGAATTGTGGGTTGTGGATTGAGGACGAGGACTGAGGGTTGAGTATTGATGTTTGTGGTCTGAGGATTGAGGATTGAGGATTGAGTATTGCGGATTGAGGCTTGAGGATAGAAGATTGAGGATTGGGTGTTGAGGATTGAAGAATGAGGATTGAGGATTGAGGATTGAGGATTGAAGATTGGGTATTGAGGATTGAAGATTGAGGATCGAGGATTGATGATTGAGGATTGAGGATTGTGGATTGAGGATTGATGATTGAGGATTGAAGACTGAGTGTTGAGGGTTGAGTGATGAGAATTCATGTTTGTGGGTAGAGATTTGAAGATTGCAGATTGAGTATTGAGTATTGGAATCTGTGAATTGATGATATTCTATTGAGGATTGAGGATTGACAACTGATTGTTGAGGACTGAGGCCTGATGGTTGAGGATTCAGGATTGAGGATTCAGGATTGAGGATTGAGGACTGAGGATTGAGGATTGAGGATTGAGGATTGAGGATTGAGAATTGAAGATTGAGGAATGAGGATTGAGGGTTGTGGATTGAGGACGAGGACTGAGGGTTGAGTATTGATGTTTGAGGTCTGAGGATTGAGGATTGAGGTTTGAGAATTGAGGATTGAGGATTGAGGATTGAAGATGGAGGATTGGGTACTGAGGATTGACGAATGAGGATTGAGGATTGAGGATTGAGTATTGAGGATTGAAGATTGGGTATTGAGGATTGAAGACTGAGGATTGAGCATTGAGTATTGAAGATTGAGGATTTGGGACTGTGGATTGAAGATTGAGGATTGAGGATTGAGGATTGAGGATTGAGGACTGAGGATTGAGGATTGAAAGTTGAGGATTGGGTATTGAGGATTGAAGAATGAGGATTGAGGATTGAGGACTGAGGATTGAGGATTGAAGATTGAGTATTGAGGATTGAAGATTGAAGATTGAGGATTTGGGAATGAGGATTGAAGGTTGAGGATTGAGGATTGAGGATTGAGGATTCAGGATTGAGGATTGAGGATTGAAGATTGAGGATTGGGTATTGAGGATTGAAGAATGAGGATTGAGGATTGAGGATTGAGGATTGAGGATTGAATATTGAGTGTTGAGGATTGAAGATGGACGATTGAGGATTGAGGATTGAGGATTGAGGATAGAGGATTGAGGGTTGAGGATTGAAGATTGAGTATTGAGCATTGAAGATTGAGGATTGAGGATTGAGGATTGAGGATTGAGGATTGAAGATTGAGTATTGAGGATTGAAGATTAAGATTGAGGATTGAGGATTGAGGATTGAGGATTGAAGATTGAGGATTGGGGACTGAGTATTGAGGGTTGAGTGATGAGAATTGACTTTTGTGGATAGAGATCTGAAGATTGCAGATTGAGTATTGAGTATTGAAAACTGTGAATTGAGGATATTCTATTGTGGATTGAGGATTGACAACTGATTGTTGAGGACTCAGGGCTGAAGATTGGGGATTCAGGATTAAGGATTCAGGATATAGGTTTGAGGACTGAGGATTGAGGATTTGGTATTGAGGATTGAGGATTGAGGATTTGGTATTGGGGATTGAGGATTGAGGATTGAGGATTGAATATTGAATATTAATGATTGAAGATTGAGGATTGAGGATTGAGGGTTGTGTATTGAGGACGAGGTCTGAGGGCTGAGTATAGATGTTTGAAGTCTGAGGATTGAGGATCGAGGATTGAGAATTGAGGATTGAGGATTGAGGATTGAGGATTGAAGATTGAGGATTCGGTATGGAGGATTGAAGAATGAGGATTGAGGAGTGAGGACTGAGGATTGAGGATTGCAGATTGAGTATTGAGGATTGATGATTGAGGATTGAGGATTGAGGGTTGAGGATTGAGGATTGAGGATTGAGGATTGAGAATTGAGGATTGAGAATTGAAGATTGAGTATTGAGGATTGAAGGTCGAGGATTGAGTATTGAGGATTGAAGATTGAGGATTGCGGATTGTCGATTGAGGATTGAGGATGAGTGCTGAGGGTTGAGGATAGAGGTTTGAGGACTGAGGACTGCGGATTGCGGATTGAGAATTGAGGATTGAGGATTGAGGATTGAGGATTGAGAATTGAGGATTGAGGATTGAGGATTGAAGATTGAGGATACGGTATTGAGGATTGAAGAATGAGGATTGAGGAGTGAGGACTGAGGATTGAGGATTGCAGATTGAGTATTGAGGACTGAAGCCTGACGATTGAGGATTGAGGATTGAGGATTGAGGGTTGAGGATGGAGGATTGAAGACTGAGTATTGAGGAATGAAGGTTGAGGATTGAGGATTGAGGATTGAGGATTGAGTATTGAAGATTGAGCATTGGGGACTGAGTGTTGAAGGTTGAGTGATGAGAATTGATGTTTGTGGATAGAGATCTGAAGATTGCAGATTGAGTATTGAGTATTGAAAACAGTGAATTGGTGATATTCTATTGAGGATTGAGGATTGACAACTGACTGTTGAGGACTGAGGGCTGAAGATTGTGGATTCAGGATTGAGGATTCAGGATTGATGTTTGAGGACTTAGGATTCAGGACTGAGGACTCAGAATTGAGGATTGAGGATTGAAGACTGAGCATTGAGGATTGAAGGTTGAAGATTGAGGTTCGAGGATTGAGGATTGAGGATTGAATATTGAGGATTGGGGACTGAGTGTTGAGGGTTGAGTGATGAGAATTGATGTTTGTGGATAGAGATTTGAAGATTGCAGATTGAGTATTGAGGATTGAAAGCTGTGAATTGGTGATATTTTATTGAGGATTGAGGATTGAAGATTGAGGATTGGGTATTGAGGAGTGACGAATTAGGATTGAGGATTGAGGAATGAGGATTGAGGATTGCAGATTGAGTATTGAGTATTGAAGATTGAGGATTGAGGATTGAGGATTGAGGATTGAGGATTGAGGACTGACGATTGAGGACTGAGGATAGAGGATTGAAGATTGAGTATTGAGGATTGAAGATTGAGGATTGAGGATTGAGGATTGAGGATAGAGGATTGAAGATCGAGGATTGAGGATTTAGATTGAAGATTGAGTATTGATGATTGAAGAATGAGGATTGAGGGTTGAAGTTTGAGTATTGAGGATTGAATATTGAGGATTGAGGATTGAGGATTGAAGATTGAGGACTGAGCGTTGAGGGTTGAGTGATGAGAATTGATGTTTGTGGATAGAGATTTGAAGATTGCAGATTGAGTATTGGGTATTGAAACCTGTGAATTGAGGATATTCTATTGAGGATTGAGGATTGACAACTGATTGTTGAGGACTGAGGGCTGAAGGTAGAGGATTCAGGATTGAGTACTCAGAATTGTGTTTTGAGGACTGAGGATTGAGGATTGAAGATTGAGTATTGAGGATTGAGTATTGAGGATTGGGGATTCAGGATTGAGGATTGAGGAATGAGGATGAGGGCTGAGGGTTGAGGATTGAGGTTTCAGGACTGAGGACTGAGGATTGAGGATTGAGAATGGAGGATTGAGTATTGAGGATTTTAGATTGAGGATTGGGTATTGAGGATTGAAGAATGAGGATTGAGGATTGAGGATTGAGGATTGAGGATTGAGGATTGAAGACTGAGTATTGAGAATTGAAGATTGACGATTGAGGATTGAGGATTGAGGATTGAGAATTGAGGATTGAGGATTGAAGGTTGAGCATTGAGGATTGAAGGCTGAGGATTGAGGATTGAGGATTGAGGATTGAGGATTGAATATTGAGGATTGGGGACTGAGCGTTGAGGGTTCAGTGATGAGAATTGATGTTTGTGGATAGAGATTTGAAGATTGCAGATTGAGTATTGTGTATTGAAAACTGTGAATTGTTGATACTCTATCGAGGATTGAGGATTGACAACTGACTGTTGAGGGCTGAGGGCTGAAGATTGAGGATTCAGGATTGAGGATTCAGGATTGAGGATTGAGGATTGAGGATTGAGGATTGAAGGTTGAATATTGATGAATGAAGATTGAGGATTGAGGATTGAGGATTGAGGATTGCGGACGAGGACAGGGGGCTGAGTATTGATGTTTGAATTCTGAGGATTGAGGAATGATGGTTGAGAATTGAGGATTGAGGATTGAGGATTGAAGACTGAGGATTCGGTAGTGAGGACTGAAGAATGAGGATTGGGGAGTGAGGACTGAGGATTGAGGATTGGGTATTGAGGATTGAAGAATGAGGATTGAGGAATGAGGATTGAGGATTGAGGATTGAATATTGAGTATTGAGGATTGTAGCCTGACGATTGAGGATTGAGGATTGCGGATTGAGGGTTGAGGATGGAGGATTGAAGACTGAGTATTGTGGAATGAAGGTTGAGGATTGAGGATTGAGGATTGAGGATTGAAGATTGAGTATTCAGGATTGGAGATTGACGATTGAGGATTGAGGATCGAGGATTGAGGATTGAGTATTGCAGATTGAGTATTGAGGATTGAAGATTGAGTATTGAGGATTGAAGATTGCGGATTGAGGATTGAGGATTGAGGATTGAGTATTGAGGATAGAAGATTGAGGCCTGGGGACTGAGGATTGGGGATTGAGGATCGAGGATTGATGATTGAGGATTGAGGATTGATGATTGAAGATTGAGGATTGGGTATTGAGGATTGAAGAATGAGGATTGAGGATTGAGGATTGCGGATTGAGGATTGAGGATTGAAGATTGAGTATTGAGTATAGAAGATTGAGGATTGAGGTTTGAGTATTGAAGATTGAGGATTTGGGACTGCGGATTGAAGATTGAGGATTAGGATTGTGGATTGAGGATTGAGGATTGAGGGTTGGGGATTGAGGATTGAGGATTGAGGATTGAAGATTGAATATTAATGATTGTAGATTGAGGATTGAGGGTTGTGGACTGAGGACGAGGACTGAGGGCTGAGTATTGATGTTTGAAGTCTGAGGATTGAGGATTGAGGATTGAGAATTGAGGATTGAGGATTGAGGATTGAAGATTGAGCATTGAGGAGTGAGGACTGAGGTTTGAGAATTGCAGATTGAGTATTGAGTATTGAAGACTGAGGATTGAGGATTGAGGGTTTAGGATTGAGGATTGAGGATTGAAGATTGAGTATTGAGGATTGAAGATTGAGGATTGAGGATTGAGGATTGAGGATTGCGGATTGAAGGTTGAGGATTGGGGATTGAGGGTTGACGATTGAGGTTTGAGCATTGAGGATTGAGTATTGAGGATTGAGGGTTGAAGATTGAGTATTGAGGATTGAAGATTGAGGATTGAGGATTGAGGATTGAAGATTGAGTATTGAGGATTGAAGATTGAGGATTGAGGGTTGAGGATTGAAGATTTAGGACTGAGTGTTGAGTGTTGAGTGATGAGAATTGATGTTTGTGGATTGAGATTTGAAGATTGAAGAGTGGGGATCGAGTATTGAAAACTGAGATTTGAGGATATTCTATTGAGGATTGCGGATTGACAATTGATTGTTGACGACTGAGTGCTGAAGATTGAGGATTCAGGATTGAGGATTCGGGATAGAGGTTTGACGACTGAGGATTGAGGGTTTAGGATTGAGGATTGAGGATTGACGCTTGAGGATTGAGGGTTGAGGATGGAGGATTGAAGAGAGAGGACTGAGTGTTGAGGGTTGAGTGTTGAGAATTGATGTTTGAGGATTGAGATTTGATTATTGAACGTTGTGGATTGAGTATTGAACCATGAGAATTCAGGATATTCTGTTGAGTATTGAGAATTGAGTATTGATGGTTGATTATTGAGGATTGAGGATTGAGGATTGAGGATTGAGTATTGAAGATTGGGGATTGATGATTGAAGATTCAGTATTGAGGATTGAAGATTGAGAATTGATGATTGAGTATTGAACATTGAGGACTGAGTGTTGAGGGTTGAGTGATGAGAATTGATGTTTGTGGATAGAGGTTTGAAGATTGCAGATTGAGTATTGAGTGTTGAAAACTGTGAATTGAGGATATTCTATTGAGGATTGAGGATTGACTACTGATTGTTGAGGACTGAGGGCTGAAGATTGAGGACACAGGATTGAGGATACAGAATTGAGGTTTGAGGACTGAGGATTGAGGATTGAAGATTGAGTATTGAGGATTGAAGATTGAGGATTGCGGATTGTCGATTGAGGATTGAGGATGAGGGCTGAGGGTTGAGGATTGAGGTTTGAGGACTGAGGACTGCGGATTGCGGATTGAGAATTGAGGATTGAGGATTGAGGATTGAAGATTGAGGATTGGGTATTGAGGATTGAAGAATGAGTATTGAGGATTGAGGATTGAGGATTGAAGATTGAGCATTGGGGACTGAGTGTTGAAGGTTGAGTGATGAGAATTGATGTTTGTGGATAGAGATCTGAAGATTGCAGATTGAATATTGAGTATTGAAAGCTGTGAATTGATGACATTCTATTGAGGATTGAGTATTGACGTCTGATCGTTGAGGTCTGAAGTCTGAAGGTTGAGGATTCAGGATTGAGGTTAGAGGGCTGAGGATTGAGGATTGAGGATTCAGGCTTGAGGACTGAGGCTTGAGGATTGAAGATTGAGGATTGAGGATTGAGGATTGAGGATGAGGGCTGAGGGTTGAGGATTGAGGCTTGAGGACTGAGGACTGAGGATTGAGGATTGAGAGTTGAGGATTGAAGATTGAGGATTGAAGATTGAGGATTGGGTATTGAGGATTGAGGATTGAGTATTGAAGATTGAGGATTTGGGACTGAGGATTGAAGATTGAGTATTGAGGATTGAAGATTGAGGATTGAGGATTGAGGATTGAGGATTGCGGACGAGGACTGGGGGCTGAGTATTGATGTTTGAATTCTGAGGATTGAGGAATGATGGTTGAGAATTGAGGATTGAGGAATGATGGTTGAGAATTGAGGATTGAGGATTGAGGATTGAAGACTGAGGATTCGGTAGTGAGGACTGAAGAATGAGGATTGAGGAGTGAGGACTGATGATTGAGGATTGGGTATTGAGGATTGAAGAATGAGGATTGAGGAATGAGGATTGAGGATTGAGGATTGAATATTGAGTATTCAGGATTGAAGCCTGACGATTGAGGATTGAGGATTGCGGATTGAGGGTTGAGGATGGAGGATTGAAGACTGAGTATTGTGGAATGAAGGTTGAGGATTGAGGATTGAGGATTGAGGATTGAAGATTGAGTATTCAGGATTGGAGATTGACGATTGAGGATTGAGGATCGAGGATTGAGGATTGAGTATTGAAGATTGAGTATTGAGGATTGAAGATTGAGTATTGAGGATTGAGGATCGAGGATTGATGATTGAGGATTGAGGATTGTGGATTGAGGATTGATGATTGAGGATTGAAGACTGAGTGTTGAGGGTTGAGTGATGAGAATTCATGTTTGTGGGTAGAGATTTGAAGATTGCAGATTGAGTATTGAGTATTGGAATCTGTGAATTGATGATATTCTATTGAGGATTGAGGATTGACAACTGATTGTTGAGGACTGAGGCCTGATGGTTGAGGATTCAGGATTGAGGATTCAGGATTGAGGATTGAGGACTGAGGATTGAGGATTGAGGATTGAGGATTGAGGATTGAGAATTGAAGATTGAGGAATGAGGATTGAGGGTTGTGGATTGAGGACGAGGACTGAGGGTTGAGTATTGATGTTTGAGGTCTGAGGATTGAGGATTGAGGTTTGAGAATTGAGGATTGAGGATTGAGGATTGAAGATGGAGGATTGGGTACTGAGGATTGACGAATGAGGATTGAGGATTGAGGATTGAGTATTGAGGATTGAAGATTGGGTATTGAGGATTGAAGACTGAGGATTGAGCATTGAGTATTGAAGATTGAGGATTTGGGACTGTGGATTGAAGATTGAGGATTGAGGATTGAGGATTGAGGATTGAGGACTGAGGATTGAGGATTGAAAGTTGAGGATTGGGTATTGAGGATTGAAGAATGAGGATTGAGGATTGAGGACTGAGGATTGAGGATTGAAGATTGAGTATTGAGGATTGAAGATTGAAGATTGAGGATTTGGGAATGAGGATTGAAGGTTGAGGATTGAGGATTGAGGATTGAGGATTGAGGATTGAGGATTCAGGATTGAGGATTGAGGATTGAAGATTGAGGATTGGGTATTGAGGATTGAAGAATGAGGATTGAGGATTGAGTATTGCGGATTGAGGCTTGAGGATAGAAGATTGAGGATTGGGTGTTGAGGATTGAAGAATGAGGATTGAGGATTGAGGATTGAGGATTGAAGATTGGGTATTGAGGATTGAAGATTGAGGATCGAGGATTGATGATTGAGGATTGAGGATTGTGGATTGAGGATTGATGATTGAGGATTGAAGACTGAGTGTTGAGGGTTGAGTGATGAGAATTCATGTTTGTGGGTAGAGATTTGAAGATTGCAGATTGAGTATTGAGTATTGGAATCTGTGAATTGATGATATTCTATTGAGGATTGAGGATTGACAACTGATTGTTGAGGACTGAGGCCTGATGGTTGAGGATTCAGGATTGAGGATTCAGGATTGAGGATTGAGGACTGAGGATTGAGGATTGAGGATTGAGGATTGAGGATTGAGAATTGAAGATTGAGGAATGAGGATTGAGGGTTGTGGATTGAGGACGAGGACTGAGGGTTGAGTATTGATGTTTGAGGTCTGAGGATTGAGGATTGAGGTTTGAGAATTGAGGATTGAGGATTGAGGATTGAAGATGGAGGATTGGGTACTGAGGATTGACGAATGAGGATTGAGGATTGAGGATTGAGTATTGAGGATTGAAGATTGGGTATTGAGGATTGAAGACTGAGGATTGAGCATTGAGTATTGAAGATTGAGGATTTGGGACTGTGGATTGAAGATTGAGGATTGAGGATTGAGGATTGAGGATTGAGGACTGAGGATTGAGGATTGAAAGTTGAGGATTGGGTATTGAGGATTGAAGAATGAGGATTGAGGATTGAGGACTGAGGATTGAGGATTGAAGATTGAGTATTGAGGATTGAAGATTGAAGATTGAGGATTTGGGAATGAGGATTGAAGGTTGAGGATTGAGGATTGAGGATTGAGGATTCAGGATTGAGGATTGAGGATTGAAGATTGAGGATTGGGTATTGAGGATTGAAGAATGAGGATTGAGGATTGAGGATTGAGGATTGAGGATTGAATATTGAGTGTTGAGGATTGAAGATGGACGATTGAGGATTGAGGATTGAGGATTGAGGATAGAGGATTGAGGGTTGAGGATTGAAGATTGAGCATTGAGGATTGAGTATTGAGGATTGAGGGTTGAAGATTGAGTATTGAGGATTGAAGATTGAGGATTGAGGATTGAGGATTGAAGATTGAGTATTGAGGATTGAAGATTGAGGATTGAGGGTTGAGTATTGAACATTGAGGACTGAGTGCTGAGGGTTGAGTGATGAGAATTGATGTTTGTGGATAGAGGTTTGAAGATTGCAGATTGAGTATTGAGTGTTGAAAACTGTGAATTGAGGATATTCTATTGAGGATTGAGGATTGACTACTGATTGTTGAGGACTGAGGGCTGAAGATTGAGGACACAGGGTTGAGGATACAGAATTGAGGTTTGAGGACTGAGGATTGAGGATTGAAGATTGAGTATTGAGGATTGAAGATTGAGGATTGCGGATTGTCGATTGAGGATTGAGGATGAGGGCTGAGGGTTGAGGATTGAGGTTTGAGGACTGAGGACTGCGGATTGCGGATTGAGAATTGAGGATTGAGGATTGAGGATTGAAGATTGACGATTGGGTATTGAGGATTGAAGAATGAGTATTGAGGATTGAGGATTGAGGATTGAAGATTGAGCATTGGGGACTGAGTGTTGAAGGTTGAGTGATGAGAATTGATGTTTGTGGATAGAGATCTGAAGATTGCAGATTGAATATTGAGTATTGAAAGCTGTGAATTGATGATATTCTATTGAGGATTGAGTATTGACGTCTGATTGTTGAGGTCTGAAGTCTGAAGATTGAGGATTCAGGATTGAGGTTAGAGGACTGAGGATTGAGGATTCAGGATTCAGGCTTAAGGACTGAGGCTTGAGGATTGAAGATTGAGGATTGAGGATTGAGGATGTGGGCTGAGGGTTGAGGATTGAGGCTTGAGGACTGAGGACTGAGGATTGAGGATTGAGAGTTGAGGATTGAGGATTGAGGATTGAAGATTGAGGATTGGGTATTGAGGATTGAGGATTGAGTATTGAAGATTGAGGATTTGGGACTGAGGATTGAAGATTGAGGATTGAGGATCGAGGATTGAGGATTGAGGACTGAGGATTGAGGATTGAAGATTGAGGATTGTGGACTGAGTGTTGAGGGTTGAGTGATGAGAATTGACGTTTGTGGATAGAGATTTGAAGATTGCAGGCTGATTATTGAGTATCGAAACCTGTGAATTGAGGATATTCTATTGAGGATTGAGGATTGAAAACTGATTGTTGAGGACTGAGGGCTGAATATTGAGGATTCAGAATTGAGGATTCAGGATTGAGGTTTGAGGACTGAGGATTGAGGATTGGGTATTGGGGATTGAGGATTGAGGATTGATGGTTGGGGATCGAGGATTGAGGATTGAGGATTGAAGATTGAATATTAATGATTGAAGATTGAGGATTGAGGATTGAGGGTTGTGGATTGAGGACGAGGACTGAGGGCTGAGTAATGATGTTTGATGTCTGAGGATTGAGGATTGAGGATTGAGAATTGAGGATTGAGGATTGAGGATTGAAGATTGAGGATTCGGTATTGAGGATTGAAGAATGAGGATTGAGGAGTGAGGACTGAGGATTGAGGATTGCAGATTGAGTATTGAGGACTGAAGATTGAGGATTGAGGATTGAGGGTTGAGGATTGAGGATTGAGGATTGAAGATTGTGTATTGAGGATTGAAGATTGACGATTGAGGATTGAGGATTGAGGATTCCGGATTGAAGGTTGAGGATTGGGTATTGAGGATTGACGATTCAGGATTGAGCATTGACGATTGAGTATTGAGGATTGAGGATTGAAGATTGAGTATTGAGGATTGAAGATTGACGATTGAGGATTGAGGATTGAAGATTGAGTATTGAGGATTGAAGATTGAGGATTGAGGATTGAGGGTTGTGGACTGAGGACGAGGACTGAGGGCTGAGAAATGATGTTTGAAGTCTGAGGATTGAGGATTGAGGATTGAGAATTGAGGATTGAGGATTGAGGATTGAAGATTGAGGATTCGCTATTGAGGATTGAATAATGAGGATTGAGGAGTGAGGACAGAGGATTGAGGATTGCAGATTGAGTATTGAGGATTGATGACTGAGGATTGAGGATTGAGGGTTGAGGATTGAGGATTGAGGATTGAAGATTGAGTATTGAGGATTGAAGATTGAGGATTGAGGATTGAGGATTGAGGATTGCGGACTGAAGGTTGAGGATTGGGGATTGAGGATTGACGATTGAGGATTGAGCATTGAGGATTGAGTATTGAGGGTTGACGGTTGAAGATTGAGTATTGAGGATTGAAGATTGAGGATTGAGGATTGAGGATTGAAGATTGAGTATTGAGGATTGAAGATTGAGGATTGAGGGTTGAGGATTGAAGATTTAGGACTGAGTGTTGAGGGTTGAGTGATGAGAATTGATGTTTGTGGATTGAGATTTGAAGATTGAAGAATGGGGATCGAGTATTGAAAACTGTGAATTGAGGATATTCTATTGAGGATTGCGGATTGACAACTGATTGTTGAGGACTGAGGGCTGAAGATTGAGGATTCAGGATTGAGGATTCTGGATAGAGGTTTGAGGACTCAGGATTGAGGGCTGAGGATTGAGGATTGAGGATTGACGCTTGAGGATTGAGGGTTGAGGATGGAGGATTGAAGAGAGAGGACTGAGTGTTGAGGGTTGAGTGTTGAGAATTGATGTTTGAGGATTGAGACTTGATTAATGAACATTGTGGATTGAGTATTGAACCATGAGAATTCAGGATATTCTGTTGAGTATTGAGAATTGAGTTTTGATGGTTGATTATTGAGGATTGAGGATTGAGGATTGAGGATTGAGTATTGAAGATTGGGGATTGACGATTGAAGATTCAGTATTGAGGATTGAAGATTGAGAATTGATGAATGTGTACTGAACATTGAGGACCGAGTGCTGAGGGTTGAGTGATGAGAATTGATGTTTGTGGCTAGAGGTTTGAAGATTGCAGATTGTGTATTGAGTGTTGAAAGCTGTGAATTGAGGATATTCTATTGAGGATTGAGGATTGACTACTGATTCTTGAGGACTGAGGGCTGAAGATTGAGGACACAGGATTGAGGATTCAGGATTGAGGTTTGAGGACTGAGGATTGAGGATTGGGTATTGGGGATTGAGGATTGAGGATTGAGGGTTGGGGATTGAGGATTGAGGATTGAGGATTGAAGATTGAATATTAATGATTGAAGATTGAGGATTGAGGATTGAGGGTTGTGGATTGAGGACGAGGACTGAGGGCTGAGTATTGATGTTTGAAGTCTGAGGATTGAGGGTTGAGGATTGAGAATTGAGGATTGAGGATTGAGGATTGAAGATTGAGGATTCGGTATTGAGGATTGAAGAATGAGGATTGAGGAGTGAGGACGTGAGGCTTGAGGATTGCAGATTGAGTATTGAGGATTGAAGCCTGACGATTGAGGATTGAGGATTGAGGATTGAGGGTTGAGGATGGAGGATTGAAGACTGAGTATTGAGGAATGAAGGTTGAGGATTGAGGATTGAGTATTGAGGATTGAATATTGATGATTGAAGATTGAGGATCGAGAATTGTGGGTTGTGGATTGAGGACGAGGACTGAGGGTTGAGTATTGATGTTTGAGGTCTGAGGATTGAGGATTGAGGATTGAGAATTGCGGATTGAGGCTTGAGGATAAAAGATTGAGGATTGCGTGTTGAGGATTGAAGAATGAGGATTGAGGATTGAGGATTGAGGATTGAGGATTGAAGATGGAGTATTGAGGATTGAAGATTGACGATTGATGAATGAGGATTGAGGATTGAGGATTGAGGATTGAGGGTTGGGGAATGAAGATTGAGTATTGAGGATTGAAGATTGAGGATTGAGGATTGAGGATCGAGGATTGAGGATTGAATATTGGGTATTGAGGATTGACGATTAAGGTTGAGGATTGAGGATTGAAGATTGAGGATTGAAGATTGAGGATTGTGGACTGAGTATTGAGGGTTGAGTGATGAGAATTGATGTTTGTGGATAGAGATCGGAAGATTGCAGATTGAGTATTGAGTATTGAAAACTGTGAATTGAGGATATTCTATTGAGGATTGAGGATTGACAACTGATTGTTGAGGACTCAGGGCTGAAGATTGAGGATTCAGGATTGAGGATTCAGGATTGAGGTTTGAGGACTGAGGATTGAGGATTGGGTATTGTGGATTGAGGATTGAGGATTGAGGATTGAAGATTGAATATTAATGATTGAAGATTGAGGATTGAGGATTGAGGGTTGTGGATTGAGGACGAGGACTGAGGGCTGAGTATTGATGTTTGAAGTCTGAGGATTGAGGGTTGAGGATTGAGAATTGAGGATTGAGGATTGAGGATTGAAGATTGAGGATTCGGTATTGAGGATTGAAGAATGAGGATTGAGGAGTGAGGACGTGAGGTTTGAGGATTGCAGATTGAGTATTGAGGATTGAAGCCTGACGATTGAGGATTCAGGATTGAGGATTGAGGGTTGAGGATGGAGGATTGAAGACTGAGTATTGAGGAATGAAGGTTGAGGATTGAGGATTGAGGATTGGGGATTGAATATTGATGATTGAAGATTGAGGATCGAGAATTGTGGGTTGTGGATTGAGGACGAGGACTGAGGGTTGAGTATTGATGTTTGAGGTCTGAGGATTGAGGATTGAGGATTGATAATTGCGGATTGAGGCTTGAGGATAGAAGATTGAGGATTGGGTGTTGAGGATTCAGGCTTGAGGGTTCGGTATTGAGGATTGAAGAATGAGGATTGAGGTGTGAGGACTGAGGATTGAGGATTGCAGATTGAGTATTGAGGGTTGAAGATTGAGGATTGGGGATTGAGGGTAGAGGATTGAGCAGTGAGTGTTGAGGATTGAAGATTGAGTATTGAGGATTGAAGATTGAGGATTGAGGATTGAGGATTGAGGATTGAGGATTGAAGATTGAGGATTGGGTATTGCGGATTGACCATTGAGGATTGAGGATTGAGAATTGAGGGTTGACGATTGAGGACAGAAGATTGAATATTGATGATTGAAGGTTGAGGATTGAGGATTGATGGTTGTGTATTGAGGACGAGGACTGAGGGATGAGTATTGCTGCTTGAGGTCTGACGATTGAGGATTGAGGATTGAGAATTGAGGATTGAGGATTGAGGATTGAAGATTGAGGATAAAGGGATTGAGGATTGAGGATTGAGGATTGAAGATTGAGGATTGTGGACTGAGTGTTGAGGGTTGAGTGATGAGAATTGACGTTTGTGGATAGAGATTTGAAGATTGCAGGCTGATTATTGAGTATCGAAACCTGTGAATTGAGGATATTCTATTGAGGATTGAGGATTGAAAACTGATTGTTGAGGACTGAGGGCTGAATATTGAGGATTCAGGATTGAGGATTCAGGATTGAGGTTTGAGGACTGAGGATTGAGGATTGGGTATTGGGGATTGAGGATTGAGGATTGATGGTTGGGGATCGAGGATTGAGGATTGAGGATTGAAGATTGAATATTAATGATTGAAGATTGAGGATTGAGGATTGAGGGTTGTGGATTGAGGACGAGGACTGAGGGCTGAGTAATGATGTTTGATGTCTGAGGATTGAGGATCGAGGATTGAGAATTGAGGATTGAGGATTGAGGATTGAAGATTGAGGATTCGGTATTGAGGATTGAAGAATGAGGATTGAGGAGTGAGGACTGAGGATTGAGGATTGCAGATTGAGTATTGAGGACTGAAGATTGAGGATTGAGGATTGAGGACTGAGGATTGAGGATTGAGGATTGAATATTGTGTATTGAGGATTGAAGATTGACGATTGAGGATTGAGGATTGAGGATTCCGGATTGAAGGTTGAGGATTGGGTATTGAGGATTGACGATTCAGGATTGAGCATTGAGAATTGAGTATTGAGGATTGAGGATTGAAGATTGAGTATTGAGGATTGAAGATTGAGGATTGAGGATTGAGGATTGAAGATTGAGTATTGAGGATTGAAGATTGAGGATTGAGGATTGAGGGTTGTGGACTGAGGACGAGGACTGAGGGCTGAGAATTGATGTTTGAAGTCTGAGGATTGAGGATTGAGGATTGAGAATTGAGGATTGAGGATTGAGGATTGAAGATTGAGGATTCGCTATTGAGGATTGAATAATGAGGATTGAGGAGTGAGGACAGAGGATTGAGGATTGCAGATTGAGTATTGAGGATTGATGACTGACGATTGAGGATTGAGGGTTGAGGATTGAGGATTGAGGATTGAAGATTGAGTATTGAGGATTGAAGATTGAGGATTGAGGATTGAGGATTGAGGATTGCGGACTGAAGGTTGAGGATTGGGGATTGAGGATTGACGATTGAGGATTGAGCATTGAGGATTGAGTATTGAGGGTTGACGGTTGAAGATTGAGTATTGAGGATTGAAGATTGAGGATTGAGGATTGAGGATTGAAGATTGAGTATTGAGGATTGAAGATTGAGGATTGAGGGTTGAGGATTGAAGATTTAGGACTGAGTGTTGAGGGTTGAGTGATGAGAATTGATGTTTGTGGATTGAGATTTGAAGATTGAAGAATGGGGATCGAGTATTGAAAACTGTGAATTGAGGATATTCTATTGAGGATTGCGGATTGACAACTGATTGTTGAGGACTGAGGGCTGAAGATTGAGGATTCAGGATTGAGGATTCGGGATAGAGGTTTGAGGACTCAGGATTGAGGGCTGAGGATTGAGGATTGAGGATTGACGCTTGAGGATTGAGGGTTGAGGATGGAGGATTGAAGAGAGAGGACTGAGAGTTGAGGGTTGAGTGTTGAGAATTGATGTTTGAGGATTAAGATTTGATTAATGAACATTGTGGATTGAGTATTGAACCATGAGAATTCAGGATATTCTGTTGAGTATTGAGAATTGAGTTTTGATGGTTGATTATTGAGGATTGAGGATTGAGGATTGAGGATTGAGTATTGAAGATTGGGGATTGACGATTGAAGATTCAGTATTGAGGATTGAAGATTGAGAATTGATGAATGTGTACTGAACATTGAGGACCGAGTGTTGAGGGTTGAGTGATGAGAATTGATGTTTGTGGCTAGAGGTTTGAAGATTGCAGATTGTGTATTGAGTGTTGAAAGCTGTGAATTGAGGATATTCTATTGAGGATTGAGGATTGACTACTGATTCTTGAGGACTGAGGGCTGAAGATTGAGGACACAGGATTGAGGATTCAGGATTGAGGTTTGAGGACTGAGGATTGAGGATTGGGTATTGGGGATTGAGGATTGAGGATTGAGGGTTGGGGATTGAGGATTGAGGATTGAGGATTGAAGATTGAATATTAATGATTGAAGATTGAGGATTGAGGATTGAGGGTTGTGGATTGAGGACAAGGACTGAGGGCTGAGTATTGATGTTTGAAGTCTGAGGATTGAGGGTTGAGGATTGAGAATTGAGGATTGAGGATTGAGGATTGAAGATTGAGGATTCGGTATTGAGGATTGAAGAATGAGGATTGAGGAGTGAGGACGTGAGGCTTGAGGATTGCAGATTGAGTATTGAGGATTGAAGCCTGACGATTGAGGATTGAGGATTGAGGATTGAGGGTTGAGGATGGAGGATTGAAGACTGAGTATTGAGGAATGAAGGTTGAGGATTGAGGATTGAGTATTGAGGATTGAATATTGATGATTGAAGATTGAGGATCGAGAATTGTGGGTTGTGGATTGAGGACGAGGACTGAGGGTTGAGTATTGATGTTTGAGGTCTGAGGATTGAGGATTGAGGATTGAGAATTGCGGATTGAGGCTTGAGGATAAAAGATTGAGGATTGGGTGTTGAGGATTGAAGAATGAGGATTGAGGATTGAGGATTGAGGATTGCAGATTGAGTATTGAGGATTGAAGATTGAGGATTGAGGATTGAGGGTTGAGGATTGAGGATTGAGGATTGAGGATTGAGGATTGAAGATTGAGGATAAAGGGATTGAGGATTGAGGATTGAGGGTTGAAGATTGAGGATTGGGGATTGAGGGTTGAGGATTGAGCAGTGAGTATTGAGGATTGAAGATTGAGTATTGAGGATTGAAGATTGAGGATTGAGGATTGAGGATTGAGGATTGAGGATTGAAGATTGAGGATTGGGTATTGCGGATTGAACATTGAGGATTGAGGATTGAGAATTGAGGGTTGACGATTGAGGACAGAAGGTTGAATATTGATGATTGAATGTTGAGGATTGAGGATTGATGGTTGGGGATTGAGGACGAGGACTGAGGGATGAGTATTGCTGTTTGAGGTCTGACGATTGAGGATTGAGGATTGAGAATTGAGGATTGAGGATTGAGGATTGAAGATTGAGGATAAAGGGATTGAGGATTGAGGATTGAGGATTGAAGATTGAGGATTGTGGACTGAGTGTTGAGGGTTGAGTGATGAGAATTGACGTTTGTGGATAGAGATTTGAAGATTGCAGGCTGATTATTGAGTATCGAAACCTGTGAATTGAGGATATTCTATTGAGGATTGAGGATTGAAAACTGATTGTTGAGCACTGAGGGCTGAATATTGAGGATTCAGGATTGAGGATTCAGGATTGAGGTTTGAGGACTGAGGATTGAGGATTGGGTATTGGGGATTGAGGATTGAGGATTGATGGTTGGGGATCCAGGATTGAGGATTGAGGATTGCAGATTGAGTATTGAGGATTGAAGATTGAGGATTGAGGATTGAGGGTTGAGGATTGAGAATTGAGGATTGAAGATTGAGTATTGAGGATTGAAGATTGAGGATTGAGGATTGAGGATTGAGGATTGCGGACGAGGACTGGGGGCTGAGTATTGATGTTTGAATTCTGAGGATTGAGGAATGATGGTTGAGAATTGAGGATTGAGGATTGAGGATTGAAGACTGAGGATTCGGTAGTGAGGACTGAAGAATGAGGATTGAGGAGTGAGGACTGATGATTGAGGATTGGGTATTGAGGATTGAAGAATGAGGATTGAGGAATGAGGATTGAGGATTGAGGATTGAATATTGAGTATTGAGGATTGAAGCCTGACGATTGAGGATTGAGGATTGCGGATTGAGGGTTGAGGATGGAGGATTGAATACTGAGTATTGTGGAATGAAGGTTGAGGATTGAGGATTGAGGATTGAGGATTGAGGATTGAGAATTGAGAATTGAGGACAAGGACTGAGGATTGAGGATTGAGGTTTGAGGTATGAGGATTCAGGATTGAGGATTGAGGATTGAGGATTGAGGATTGAGGATTGAGGATTGAGGATTGAGGATTGAGTATTGAGGATGAAGGTTGAGGGTTGAGGATTGAGGTTTGATGAATAAGGACTGAGGATTGAGAATTGAGGATTGACGATTGAAGGTTGAATATTGATGATTGAAGATTGAGGATTGAGGATTGAGGGTTGTGGATTGAGGACGAGGACTGAGGGTTGGGTATTGATGCTTGAGGTCTGAGGATTGAGGATTGAGGATTGCGAATTGAGGATTGAGGATTGTGGATCGAAGATTGAGGATTTGGTATTGAGGATTGAAGAATGAGGATTGAGGATTGAGGATTGACGATTGAGGATTGAAGATTGAGTTTTGAGGGTTGAAGATTGAGGATTGAGGATTGAGGATTGAGGATTGAGGATTGAAGGTTGAGTATTGAGGATTGAAGATTGAGGATTGAGGATTGAGGACTGAGGATTGAGGATTGAAGATTGAGTATTGAGGATTGAGGATTGAGGATTGAGGATTTAGGATTGAAGATTGAGGATTGGGTATTGAGGATTGAACATTCAGGATTGAGGATTGAGGATAGAGGATTGAGGATTGAGGATTGAAGATTGAATATTGATGATTGAAGGTTGAGGATTGAGGATTGAGGGTTGTGGATTGCGGATGAGGACTGAGGGTTGGGTATTGATGTCTGAGGTCTGAGGATTGAGGATTGAGGATTGAGAATTGAGGATTGAGGATTGAGGATTGAAGATTGAGGATTGGGTGATGAGGATTGAAGAATGAGGATAGAGGATTGAGGATTGAAGATTGAGGGTTGAAGATTGAGTATTGAGGACTGAAGATTGAGTATTGAGGATTGAGGATTCAGGATTGAGGATTGAGGATAGAGGATTGAGGATTGAGGATTGAGGATTGAGGATTGAAGGTTGAGTATTGAGTATTGAAGATTGAGGATTGGGGATTGAGGATTGAGGATTGAGGATTGAAGATTGAGGATTGAGGATTGAAGATTGAGGATCGGGAATTGAGGATTGACGATTGAGGATTGAGTATTGAGGATTGAGGATTGAACATTGATTACTGAGTGTTGAGGGCTGAGTCGTGAGAATTGATGTTTGTCGATAGAGATTTGAAGATTGAAGATTGAGCGTTGAGTATTGAAAGCTGTGAATTCAGGATATTCTATTGAGGACTGAGGATTGACAACCGATTGTTGAGGACTGAAGGCTGAAGCTTGAGGATTCAGGACTGAGTACTCAGAATTGAGGTTTGAGGACTGAGGATTGAGGATTAAAGATTGAGTATTGAGGATTGAAGATTGAGGATTAAGGATTGAGTATCGAGGATTGAGGATTGAGGATGAGGGCTGAGGGTTGAGGATTGAGGTTTGAGGACTGAGGACTGAGGATTGAGGATTGAGAATTGAGGATTGAGGATTGAGGATTGAAGATTCAGAATTGGGTATTGAGGATTCAAGAATGAGGATAGAGGATTGAGGAATGAGGACTGAGGATTGAAGATTGAGTATTGAGGATTGAAGACTGACGATTGAGGATTGAGAATTGAGGATTGAGTATTGAGAATTGAGGATTGCAGATTGAGCATTGAGGATTGAAGTTTGAGGATTGACGATCGAGGATTGAGGATTGAGGATTGAATATTGAGGATTGGGGACTGAGTGTTGAGGGTTTAGTGATGAGAATTGATGTTTGTGGATAGAGGTTTGAAGATTGCAGATTGCGTATTGAGTATTGAAAACTGTGGATTGAGGATATTCTGCTGAGGATTGAGGATTGACAACTGATTGTTGTGGACTGAGGGCTGAATGTTGAGGATTCAGGACTGAGGACTCGGAATTGAGAATTGAGGACTGAGGATTGAGGATTAAAGATTGAGTATTGATGATTGAAGATTGAGGATTGAGGACTGAGGATTGAGGATTGAGAATTGAGTATTGAGGATTGTGGATTGAAAATTGGGAATTGGGTATTGAGGATTGAAGAATGAGGATTGAGGATTGAGGATTGAAGATTGAGTATTGAGGATTGAAGATTGAGGATTGAGGATTGAGGATTGAGGATAGGGGATTGAAGATTGAGTATTGAGGCTTGAAGATTGACGATTGAGGATTAAGAATTGAGGATTGAGCATTGAGGATTGAGGATTCAAGGTTGAGCATTGAGGATTGAAGGTTGCGGATTGAGGATTGAGGATAGAGGATTGAGGATTGAATATTGAGGATTGGGGACTGAGTGTTGAGGGTTGATGATTGAAAATTGAGGATTGGGTATTGAGGATTGAGGATTGAGGATTGTGGATTGAGGATTGAGGAATGAGGATCGAGGATTGAGGATTGAAGGTTGAATATTGATGAATGAAGATTGAGGATTGAGGGTTGCGGATTGCGGACGAGGACTGAGGGCTGAGTATTGATGTTTGAGGTCTGAGGATTGAGAATTGCGGATTGAGAGTTGAGGATTGAGGATTGAGGATTGAAGATTGAGAATTGTGTGTTGAGGATTGAAGAATGAGGATTGAGGATTGAGGATTGAAGATTGAGGGTTGAAGATTGATTATTGAGGATTGACGATTGAGGATTGAGGATTGAGTATTGAGGATTGAGGATTGCGGATTGCAGATTGAGTATTGAGGATTGAAGATTGAGGATTGAGGATAGAGGATTGAGGATTGAGGTTTGAGGATTGAGTATTGAAGGTTGAGTATTGAGTATTGAAGATTGAGGATTGGGGATTGAGGATTGAGGATTGAGGATTGAAGATTGAGGATTGAGGATTGAAGATTGAGGATCGGGAATTGAGGATTGACGATTGAGGATTGAGTATTGAGGATTGAGAACTGAGGATTGAGGATTGAAGATTGAGTATTGAGGATTGAAGATTGTTGACTGAGTGTTGAGAGTTGAGTGATGAGAATTGATGTTTGTGGATTGAGATTTGAAGATTGAAGAATGGGGATTGAGTATTGAATACTGTGAATTGAGGATATTCTATTGAGGATTGAGGATTGACAATTGATTGTTGAGGACTGAGGGCTGAAGGTTGAGGATTCAGGATTGAGGATTCGGTATTGAGGTTTCAGGACTGAGGATTGAGGGTTGAGGATTGAGGATTGAGGATTGAGGATTTGGGATTGAGGATTGAGGATTGATGATTGAGGATTGAGGATTGAGGATTGAGGATTGAAGATTGAGTATTGAGTATTTAAGATTGAGGATTGAGGATTAAGGATTGAGGATTGAGAATTGAGGATTGAGGATTGAGGATTGAAGATTGAGGATTGGGTATTGAGGAGTGACGAATTAGGCTTGAGGATTGAGGATTCAGGATTGAGGATTGAGGATTGAAGATTGAGGATTGGGGACTGAGGATTGAAGATTGAGGATTGAGGACTGAGGATTGAGGATTGAGGATTTAGGATTGAAGATTCAGTATTGAGGATTGAAGAATGAGGATTGAGGAGTGAGGACTGAGGATTGAGGATTGCAGATTGAGTATTGAGGACTGAAGATTGAGGATTGAGGATTGAGGACTGAGGATTGAGGATTGAGGATTGAATATTGTGTATTGAGGATTGAAGATTGACGATTGAGGATTGAGGATTGAGGATTCCGGATTGAAGGTGGAGGATTGGGTATTGAGGATTGACGATTCAGGATTGAGCATTGAGGATTGAGTATTGAGGATTGAGGATTGAAGATTGAGTATTGAGGATTGAAGATTGAGGATTGAGGATTGAGGATTGAAGATTGAGTATTGAGGATTGAAGATTGAGGATTGAGGATTGAGGGTTGTGGACTGAGGACGAGGACTGAGGGCTGAGAAATGATGTTTGAAGTCTGAGGATTGAGGATTGAAGATTGAGGATTCGCTATTGAGGATTGAATAACGAGGATTGAGGAGTGAGGACAGAGGATTGAGGATTGCAGATTGAGTATTGAGGATTGATGACTGACGATTGAGGATTGAGGGTTGAGGATTGAGGATTGAGGATTGAAGATTGAGTATTGAGGATTGAAGATTGAGGATTGAGGATTGAGGATTGAGGATTGCGGACTGAAGGTTGAGGATTGGGGATTGAGGATTGACGATTGAGGATTGAGCATTGAGGATTGAGTATTGAGGGTTGACGGTTGAAGATTGAGTATTGAGGATTGAAGATTGAGGATTGAGGATTGAGGATTGAAGATTGAGTATTGAGGATTGAAGATTGAGGATTGAGGGTTGAGGATTGAAGATTTAGGACTGAGTGTTGAGGGTTGAGTGATGAGAATTGATGTTTGTGGATTGAGATTTGAAGATTGAAGAATGGGGATCGAGTATTGAAAACTGTGAATTGAGGATATTCTATTGAGGATTGCGGATTGACAACTGATTGTTGAGGACTGAGGGCTGAAGATTGAGGATTCAGGATTGAGAATTCGGGATAGAGGTTTGAGGACTCAGGATTGAGGGCTGAGGATTGAGGATTGAGGATTGACGCTTGAGGATTGAGGGTTGAGGATGGAGGATTGAAGAGAGAGGACTGAGTGTTGAGGGTTGAGTGTTGAGAATTGATGTTTGAGGATTAAGATTTGATTAATGAACATTGTGGATTGAGTATTGAACCATGAGAATTCAGGATATTCTGTTGAGTATTGAGAATTGAGTTTTGATGGTTGATTATTGAGGATTGAGGATTGAGGATTGAGGATTGAGTATTGAAGATTGGGGATTGACGATTGAAGATTCAGTATTGAGGATTGAAGATTGAGAATTGATGAATGTGTACTGAACATTGAGGACCGAGTGTTGAGGGTTGAGTGATGAGAATTGATGTTTGTGGCTAGAGGTTTGAAGATTGCAGATTGTGTATTGAGTGTTGAAAGCTGTGAATTGAGGATATTCTATTGAGGATTGAGGATTGACTACTGATTCTTGAGGACTGAGGGCTGAAGATTGAGGACACAGGATTGAGGATTCAGGATTGAGGTTTGAGGACTGAGGATTGAGGATTGGGTATTGGGGATTGAGGATTGAGGATTGAGGGTCGGGGATTGAGGATTGAGGATTGAGGATTGAAGATTGAATATTAATGATTGAAGATTGAGGATTGAGGATTGAGGGTTGTGGATTGAGGACAAGGACTGAGGGCTGAGTATTGATGTTTGAAGTCTGAGGATTGAGGGTTGAGGATTGAGAATTGAGGATTGAGGATTGAGGATTCAGGATTGAGGATTGAGGATAGAGGATTGAGGATTGAGGATTGAGGATTGAGGATTGAAGGTTGACTATTGAGGATTGAAGATTGAGGATTGGGGATTGAGGATTGAGGATTGAGGATTGAAGATTGAGGATTGAGGATTGAAGATTGAGGATTGGGAATTGAGGATTGACGATTGAGGATTGAGTATTGAGGATTGAGAATTGAGGATTGAGGATTGAAGATTGAGTATTGAGACTTGAAGATTGTTGACTGAGTGTTGAGGGTTGAGTGATAAGAATTGATGTTTGTGGATTGAGATTTGAAGATTGAAGAATGGGGATTGAGTATTGAATACTGTCAATTGAGGATATTCTATTGAGGATTGAGGATTGACAATTGATTGTTGCGGACTGAGGGCTGAAGGTTGAGGATTCAGGATTGAGGATTAGGTATTGGGGTTTCAGGACTGAGGATTGAGGGTTGAGGATTGAGGATTGAGGATTGAGGATTTGGGATTGAGGATTGAGGATTGATGATTGAGGATTGAGGATTGAGGATTGAGGATTGAAGATTGAGTATTGAGTATTTAAGATTGAGGATTGAGGATTAAGGATTGAGGATTGAGAATTGAGGATAGAGGATTGAGGATTGAAGATTGAGGATTGGGTATTGAGGAGTGACGAATTAGGCTTGAGGATTGAGGATTGAGGATTGAGGATTGCAGATTGAGTATTGAGGATTGAAGATTGAGGATTGAGGATTGAGGATTGAGGATTGAGGACTGAGGATTGAGGATTGAGGATTGAAGATTGAGTATTGAGGATTGAAGATTGAGGATTGAGGATTGAGGATTGAGGATTGAGAATAGAGGATTGAAGATTGAGGATTGGTGTTTGAGGATTGACGATTGAGGATTGAGTATTGAGGATTGAGGATTGAACATTGATTACTGAGTGTTGAGGGCTGAGTGGTGAGGATTGATGTTTGTCGATAGAGATTTGAAGATTGCAGATTGAGCATTGAGTATTGAAAGCTGTGAATTCAGGATATTCTATTGAGGACTGAGGATTGACAACCGATTGTTGAGGACTGAAGGCTGAAGCTTGAGGATTCAGGACTGAGTACACAGAATTGAGGTTTGAGGACTGAGGATTGAGGATTAAAGATTGAGTATTGAGGATTGAAGATTGAGGATTGAGGATTGAGTATCGAGGATTGAGGATTGAGGATGAGGGCTGAGGGTTGAGGATTGAGGTTTGAGGACTGAGGACTGAGGATTGAGGATTGAGAATTGAGGATTGAGGATTGAGGATTGAAGATTCAGAATTGGGTATTGAGGATTCAAGAATGAGGATAGAGGATTGAGGAATGAGGACTGAGGATTGAAGATTGAGTATTGAGGATTGAAGACTGACGATTGAGGATTGAGAATTGAGGATTGAGTATTGAGCATTGAGGATTGCAGATTGAGCATTGAGGATTGAAGTTTGAGGATTGAGGATCGAGGATTGAGGATTGAGGATTGAATATTGAGGATTGGGGACTGAGTGCTGAGGGTTTAGTGATGAGAATTGATGTTTGTGGATAGAGGTTTGAAGATTGCAGATTGGGTATTGAGTATTGAAAACTGTGGATTGAGGATATTCTGTTGAGGATTGAGGATTGACAACTGATTGTTGTGGACTGAGGGCTGAATGTTGAGGATTCAGGACTGAGGACTCGGAATTGAGAATTGAGCACTGAGGATTGAGGATTAAAGATTGAGTATTGAGGATTGATGATTGAGGATTGAGGATTGAGAATTGAGGATTGAGGATTGAGGATTGAAAATTGGGAATTGGGTATTGAGGATTGAAGAATGAGTATTGAGGATTGAGGATTGAAGAATGAGTATTGAGGATTGAAGACTGAGGATTGAGGATTGAGGATTGAGGATAGGGGATTGAAGATTGAGTATTGAGGCTTGAAGATTGACGACTGAGGATTGAGAATTGAGGATTGAGCATTGAGGATTGAGGATTGAAGGTTGAGCATTGAGGATTGAAGGTTGAGGATTGAGGATTGAGGATAGAGGATTGAGGATTGAATATTGAGGATTGGGGACTGAGTGTTGAGGGTTGATGATTGAAAATTGAGGATTGGGTATTGAGGATTGAGGATTGAGAATTGTGGATTGAGGATTGAGGATTGAGGATTGAGGATTGAGGATTGAATGTTGAACATTGATGAATGAAGATTGAGGATTGAAGATTGAGGATTGAAGATTGAGGATTGAGGATTGAGGATTGAGGATTGAGAATAGAGGATTGAAGATTGAGGATTGGTGTTTGAGGATTGACGATTGAGGATTGAGTATTGAGGATTGAGGATTGAGGATTGAGGATTGAGTATTGAGTATTGAGGATTGAGGATTGAGGATTGAAGATTGAGGACTGGGTGTTGAGGAGTGACGAATTTGGCTTGAGGATTGAGGATTGAGGATTGAGGATTGCAGATTGAGTATTGATGATTGCAGATTGAGTATTGAGTATTGAAAACTGTGGATTGAGGATATTCTGTTGAGGATTGAGGATTGACAACTGATTGTTGTGGACTGAGGGCTGAATGTTGAGGATTCAGGACTGAGGACTCGGAATTGAGAATTGAGGACTGAGGATTGAGGATTAAAGATTGAGTATTGAGGATTGATGATTGGGGATTGAGGACTGAGGATTGAGGATTGAGAATTGAGGATTGAGGATTGAGGATTGAAAATTGGGAATTGGGTATTGAGGATTGAAGAATGAGGATTGAGGATTGAGGATTGAAGAATGAGTATTGAGGATTGAAGACTGAGGATTGAGGATTGAGGGTTGAGGATTGGGGATTGAAGATTGAGTATTGAGGCTTGAAGATTGACGATTGAGGATTGAGAATTGAGGACTGAGCATTGAGGATTGAGGATTCAAGGTTGAGCATTGAGGATTGAAGGTTGAGGATTGAGGATTGAGGATAGAGGATTGAGGATTGAATATTGAGGATTGGGGACTGAGTGTTGAGGGTTGATGATTGAAAATTGAGGATTGGGTATTGAGGATTGAGGATTGAGAATTGTGGATTGAGGATTGAGGATTGAGGATTGAGGATTGAGGATTGAAGGTTGAACATTGATGAATGAAGATTGAGGATTGAGGGTTGAGGATTGAGGATTGAAGATAGAGGATTTGGTATTGAGGATTGAAGAATGAGGATTGAGGATTGAAGGTTGAGTATTGAGGATTGAAGGTTGAGGATTGAGGATTGAGGACTGAGGATTGAGGATTGAAGGTTGAGTATTGAGGATTGAAGGTTGAGGATTGAGGATTGAGGACTGAGGATTGAGGATTGAAGATTGAGTATTGAGGATTGAGGATTGAGGATTGAGGATTTAGGATTGAAGATTGAGGATTGAGGATTGAGGGTTGTGGATTGCGGATGAGGGCTGAGGGTTGAGGATTGAGGTTTGAGGACTGAGGACTGAGGATTGAGGATTGAGAATTGAGGATTGAGGACTGGGGATTGAGGATTGAAGATTGAGGATTAAGGATTGATGATTGAGGATTGAGGATCTAGGATTGGAGATAGATTATTGAGGATTGAAGATTGAGGATTGAGGATAGAGGGTTGAGAATTGAGAATTGAGGAAGAGGACTGAGGATTGAGGATTGAGGTTTGAGGTATGAGGGTTCAGGATTGTGGATTGAGGATTGAGGATTGAGGATTGAGGATTGAGGATTGAGGATTGAGGATTGAGGATTGAGGATTGAGTATTGAGGATGAGGGTTGAGGGTTGAGGATTGAGGTTTGAGTAATAAGGACGGAGGATTGAGGATTGAGGATTGAGGATTGAAGGTTGAATATTGATGATTGAAGATTGAGGATTGAGGATTGAGGGTTGTGGATTGAGGACGAGGACTGAGGGTTGGGTATTGATGCTTGAGGTCTGAGGATTGAGGATTGAGGACTGCGAATTGAGGATTGAGGATTGAGGATTGAAGATAGAGGATTTGGTATTGAGGATTGACGAATGAGGATTGAGGATTGAGGATTGACGGTTGAGGATTGAAGATTGAGTTTTGAGGATTGAAGATTGAGGATTGAGGATTGAGGACTGAGGATTGAGGATTGAAGATTGAGTATTGAGGATTGAGGATTGAGGATTGAGGATTGAGGATTTAGGATTGAAGATTGAGGATTGGGTATTGAGGATTGAACATTCAGGATTGAGGATTGAGAATAGAGGATTGAGGATTGAGGATTGAAGATTGAATATTGATGATTGAAGATTGAGGATTGAGGATTGAGGGTTGTGGATTGCGGATGAGGACTGAGGGTTGGGTATTGATGTCTGAGGTCTGAGGATTGAGGATTAAGGATTGAGAATTGAGGATTGAGGTTTGAGGATTGAAGATTGAGGATTGGGTGATGAGGATTGAAGAATGAGGATAGAGGATTGAGGATTGAAGATTGAGGGTTGAAGATTCAGTATTGAGGATTGAAGATTGAGTATTGAGATTGAGGATTCAGGATTGAGGATTGAGGATAGAGGATTGAGTATTGAGGATTGAGGATTGAGGATTGAGAATTGAGGACGAGGACTGAGGATTGAGGATTGAGGTTTGAGGTATGAGGATTCAGGATTGAGGATTGAGGATTGAGGATTGAGGATTGAGGATTGAGTATTGAGGATGAGGTTTGAGGGTTGAGGATTGAGGTTTGAGGAATAAGGACGGAGGATTGAGGACTGAGGGTTGAGGATTGAAGGTTGAATATTGATGATTGAAGGTTGAGGATTGAGGATTGAGGGTTGTGGATTGAGGACGAGGTCTGAGGGTTGGGTATTGATGCTTGAGGTCTGAGGATTGAGGATTGAGGATTGCGAATTGAGGATTGAGGATTGAGGATTGAAGATTGAGTATTCAGGATTGAAGATTGAGGATTGGCAATTGAGGATTGACGATTGAGGATTGAGTATTGAGGACTGAGAATCGAGGATTGAGGATTGAAGATTGAGTATTGAGGATTGAAGATTGTTGACTGAGTGTTGAGGGTTGAGTGATGAGAGTTGATGTTTGTGGATTGAGATTTGAAGATTGAAGAATGGGGATTGAGTATTGAATACTGTGAATTGAGGATATTCTATTGAGGATTGAGGATTGACAATTGATTGTTGAGGACTGAGGGCTGAAGGCTGAGGATTCAGGATTGAGGATTCGGGATTGAGGTTTCAGTACTGAGGATTGAGGGTTAAGGATTGAGGATTGAGGATTGAGGATTTGGGATTGAGGACTGAGGATTGAGGATTGAGGATTGAGGATTGAGGATTGAGGATTGAAGATTGAGTATTGAGTATTTAAGATTGAGGATTGAGGATTGAGGATTGAGGATTGAGGATTGAGAATTGAGGATTGAGAATTGAGGATTGAGGATTGAGGATTGAAGATTGAGGATTGGGTATTGAGGAGTGACGAATTAGGATTGAGGATTGAGGATTGAGGATTGAGGATTGCAGATTGAGTATTGAGGATTGAAGATTGAGGATTGAGGATTGAGGATTGAGGATTGAGGACTGAGGATTGAGGATTGAGGATTGAAGATTGAGTATTGAGGATTGAAGATTGAGGATTGAGGATTGAGGATTGAGGATTGAGAATAGAGGATTGAAGATTGAGGATTGGTGTTTGAGGATTGACGATTGAGGATTGAGTATTGAGGATTGAGGATTGAGGATTGAGGATTGAGTATTGAGTATTGAGGATTGAGGATTGAGGATTGAACATTGATTACTGTGTGTTGAGGGTTGAGTGGTGAGAACTGATGTTTGTCGATAGAGATTTGGAGATTGCAGATTGAGCATTGAGTATTGAAAGCTGTGAATACAGGATATTCTATTGAGGACTGAGGATTGACAACCGATTGTTGAGGACTGAATGCTGAAGCTTGAGGATTCAGGACTGAGGACTCAGAATTGAGGTTTGAGGACTGAGGATTGAGGATTAATGATTGAGTATTGAGGATTGAAGATTGAGGATTGAGGATTGAGTATCGAGGATTGAGGATTGAGAATGAGGGCTGGGGGTTGAGGATTGAGGTTTGAGGACTGAGGACTGAGGATTGAGGATTGAGAATTGAGGATTGAGGACTGGGGATTGAGGATTGAAGATTGAGGATTAAGGATTGATGATTGAGGATTGAGGATCTAGGATTGGAGATAGATTATTGAGGATTGAAGGTTGAGGATTGAGGATTGAGGGTTGAGAATTGAGAATTGAGGAAGAGGACTGAGGATTGAGGATTGAGGTTTGAGGTATGAGGATTCAGGATTGAGGATTGAGGATTGAGGATTGAGGATTGAGGATTGAGGATTGAGGATTGAGGATTGAGGATTGAGGATTGAGTATTGAGGATGAGGGTTGAGGGTTGAGGATTGAGGTTTGAGTAATAAGGGCGGAGGATTGAGGTATGAGGATTGAGGATTGAAGATTGAGGGTTGTGGATTGAGGACGAGGACTGAGGTTTGGGTATTGATGCTTGAGGTCGGAGGATTGAGGATTGAGGACTGCGAATTGAGGATTGAGGATTGAGGATTGAAGATAGAGGATTTGGTATTGAGGATTGAAGGATGAGGATTGAGGATTGAGGATTGACGGTTGAGGATTGAAGATTGAGTTTTGAGGATTGAAGATTGAGGATTGAGGATTGAGGACTGAGGATTGAGGATTGAAGATTGAGTATTGAGGATTGAGGATTGAGGATTGAGGATTTAGGATTGAAGATTGAGGATTGGGTATTGAGGATTGAACATTCAGGATTGAGGATTGAGGATAGAGGATTGAGGATTGAGGATTGAAGATTGAATATTGATGATTGAAGATTGAGGATTGAGGATTGAGGGTTGTGGATTGCGGATGAGGACTGAGGGTTGGGTATTGATGTCTGAGGTCTGAGGATTGAGGATTAAGGATTGAGAATTGAGGATTGAGGATTGAGGATTGAGGATTGAAGATTGAGGATTGGGTGATGAGGATTGAAGAATGAGGATAGAGGATTGAGGATTGAAGATTGAGGGTTGAAGATTGAGTATTGAGGATTGAAGATTGAGTATTGAGATTGAGGATTCAGGATTGAGGATTGAGGATAGAGGATTGAGTATTGAGGATTGAGGATTGAGGATTGAAGGTTGAGTATTGAGGATAGAGGATTGAGGATTGAGGATTGAGGATTGAGGATTGAAGGTTGAGTATTGAGGATTGAAAATTGAGGATTGGGGATTGAGGATTGAGGATTGAGGATTGAAGATTGAGGATTGAGGATTGAAGATTGAGGATTGGGAATTGAGGATTGACGATTGAGGATTGAGTATTGAGGATTGAGAATTGAGGATTGAGGATAGAAGATTGAGTATTGAGGATTGAAGATTGTTGACTGAGTGTTGAGGGTTGAGTGATGAGAATTGACGTTTGTGGATTGAGATTTGAAGATTGAAGAATGGGGATTGAGTATTGAGTACTGTCAATTGAGGATATTCTATTGAGGATAGAGGATTGACAATTGATTGTTCAGGACTGAGGGCTGAACGTTGAGGATTCAGGATTGAGGATTCGGGATTGAGGTTTCAGGACTGAGGATTGAGGGTTAAGGATTGAGGATTGAGGATTGAGGATTTGGGATTGAGGATTGAGGATTCAGGGTTGAGGATTGAGGATTGAGGATTGAGGATTGAGGATTGAAGATTGAGTATTGAGTATTTAAGATTGAGGATTGAGGATTGAGGATTGAGGATTGAGGATTGAGGATTGAAGATTGAGGATTGGGTGATGAGGATTGAAGAATGAGTATAGAGGATTTAGGATTGAAGATTGAGGGTTGAAGATTGAGTATTGAGGATTGAGGATTGAGTATTGAGGATTGAGGATTCAGGATTGAGGATTGAGGATAGACGATTGAGGATTGAGGATTGAGGATTGAGGATTGAAGGTTGAGTATTGAGGATTGAAGATTGAGGATTGGGGATTGAGGATTGAGGATTGAGGATTGAAGATTGAGGATTGGCAATTGAGGAATGGCGATTGAGGATTGAGTATTGAGGATTGAGAATTGAGGATTGAGGATTGAAGATTGAGTATTGAGGATTGAAGATTGTTGACTGAGTGTTGAGGGTTGAGTGATGAGAATTGATGTTTGTGGATTGAGATTTGAAGACTGCAGAATGGGGATTGAGTATTGAATACTGTGAATTGGGGATATTCTATTGAGGATTGAGGATTGACAATTGATTGTTGAGGACTGAGGGCTGAAGGCTGAGGATTCAGGATTGAGGATTCGGGATTGAGGTTTCAGGACTGAGGATTGAGGGTTAAGGATTGAGGATTGAGGATTGAGGATTTGGCATTGAGGACTGAGGATTGAGGATTGAGGATTGAGGATTGAGGATTGAGGATTGAAGATTGAGTATTGAGTATTTAAGATTGAGGATTGAGGATTGAGGATTGAGGATTGAGAATTGAGGATTGAGAATTGAGGAATGAGGATTGAGGATTGAAGATTGAGGATTGGGTATTGAGGAGTGACGAATTAGGATTGAGGATTGAGGATTGAGGATTGAGGATTGCAGATTGAGGATTGAAGGTTGAGTATTGAGGATTGAAGATTGAGGATTGGGGATTGAGGATTGAGGATTGAGGATTGAAGATTGAGGATTGGCAATTGAGGATTGACGATTGAGGATTGAGTATTGAGGATTGAGAATTGAGGATTGAGGATTGAAGATTGAGTATAGAGGATTGAAGATTGTTGACTGAGTGTTGAGGGTTGAGTGATGAGAATTGATGTTTGTGGATTGAGATTTGAAGATTGAAGAATGGGGATTGAGTATTGAATACTGTGAATTGGGGATATTCTATTGAGGATTGAGGATTGACAATTGATTGTTGAGGACTGAGGGCTGAAGGCTGAGGATTCAGGATTGAGGATTCGGGATTGAGGTTTCAGGACTGAGGATTGAGGGTTAAGGATTGAGGATTGAGGATTGAGGATTTGGCATTGAGGACTGAGGATTGAGGATTGAGGATTGAGGATTGAGGATTGAAGATTGAGTATTGAGTATTTAAGATTGAGGATTGAGGATTGAGGATTGAGGATTGAGAATTGAGGATTGAGAATTGAGGATTGAGGATTGAGGATTGAAGATTGAGGATTGGGTATTGAGGAGTGACGAATTAGGATTGAGGATTGAGGATTGAGGATTGAGGATTGCAGATTGAGGATTGGGGATTGAGGATTGAGGATTGAGGATTGAGTATTGAGTATTGAGGATTGAGAATAGAGGATTGAAGATTGAGGATTGGTGTTTGAGGATTGACGATTGACGATTGAGTATTGAGGATTGAGGATTGAGGATTGAAGGTTGAGTATTGAGATTGAGGATTCAGGATTGAGGATTGAGGATAGAGGATTGAGCATTGAGGATTGAGGATTGAAGATTGAGTATTGAGTATTTAAGATTGAGGATTGAGAATTGAGGATTGAGGATTGAGAATTGAGGATTGAGGATTGAGGATTGAAGATTGAGGATTGGGTATTGAGGAGTGACGAATTAGGATTGAGGATTGAGGATTGAGGATTGAGGATTGCAGATTGAGTATTGAGGATTGAAGATTGAGGATTGAGGATTGAGGATTGAGGATTGAGGGCTGAGGATTGAGGATAAAGGATTGAAGATTGAGTATTGAGGATTGAAAATTGAGGATTGAGGATTGACGATTGAGGATTGAGAATAGAGGATTGAAGATTGAGGATTGGTGTTTGAGGATTGACGGTTGAGGATTGAGTATTGAGGATTGAGGATTGAGGATTGAGGATTGAGTATTGAGTATTGAGGATTGAGGATTGAGGATTGAACATTGATTACTGAGTGTTGAGGGTTGAGTGGTGAGAATTGATGTTTGTCGATAGAGATTTGAAGATTGCAGATTGAGCATTGAGTACTGAAAGCTGTGAATTCAGGATATTCTATTGAGGACTGAGGATTGACAACCGATTGTTGAGGACTGAAGGCTGAAGCTTGAGGATTCAGGACTGAGTACTCAGAACTGAGGTTTGAGGACTGAGGATTGAGGATTAAAGATTGTGTATTGAGGATTGAGGATTGAGGATTGAGGATTGAGTATCGAGGATTGAGGATTGAGGATGAGGGCTGAGGGTTGAGGATTGAGGTTTGAGGACTGAGGACTGAGGATTGAGGATTGAGAATTGAGGATTGAGGATTGAGGAATGAAGATTCAGAATTGGGTATTGAGGATTCAAGAATGAGGATAGAGGATTGAGGATTGAGGACTGAGGATTGAAGATTGAGTATTGAGGATTGAAGGCTAACGATTGAGGATTGAGAATTGAGGATTGAGTATAGAGCATTGAGGCTTGCAGATTGAGCATTGAGGATTGAAGTTTGAGGATTGAGGATCGAGGATTGAGGATTGAGGATTGAATATTGAGGATTGGGGACTGAGTGTTGAGGGTTTAGTGATGAGAATTGATGTTTGTGGATAGAGGTTTGAAGATTGCAGATTGAGTATTGAGTATTTAAAACTGTGGATTGAGGATATTCTGTTGAGGATTGAGGATTGACAACTGATTGTTGTGGACTGAGGGCTGAATGTTGAGGATTCAGGGCTGAGGACTGGGAATTGAGAATTGAGGACTGAGGATTGAGGATTAAAGATTGAGTATTGAGGACTTAAGATTGAGGATTGAGGACTGAGGATTGAGGATTGAGAATTGAGGATTGAGGATTGAGGATTGAAAATTGGGAATTGGGTATTGAGGATTGAAGAATGAGGATTGAGGATTGAGGATTGAAGGTTGAGGATTGAGGATTGAGGATTGAGGGTTGAAGATTGAGGATTGGGTATTGAGGATTGAAGAATGAGGATTGGGTATTGACGACTGAGGACTGGGAATTGAAGATTGAGTATTGAGGATTGAAAATGGACGATTGAGTATTGAGAATTGAGGATTGAGTATTGAGGATTGAGGATTCAACATTGAGCATTGAGGATTGAAGGTTGAGGATTGAGGATTGAAGATTGAGGATTGAGGATTGAATATTGAGGATTGGGGACTGAGTGTTGAGGGTTGAGTAATGAGAATTGATGTTTGTGGATAGAGATTTGAAGATGGCAGATTGAGCATTGAGTATTGAAAACTATGAATTGGTGATATTCTATTGAGGATTGAGGATTGACAACTGACTGTTGAGGACTGAGGGCTGAAGACTGAGGTTTCAGGATTGAAGATTCAGGATTGAGGATTGAGGATTGAGGATTGATGATTGAGGATTGAGGATTGGGTATTGAGGAATGAGGATTGAGGATTGAGGATTGAGGATTGAGGATTGAGGATTGAGGATTGAGGATGGGAGGTTGAATAATGATGTATGAAGATTGAGGATAGAGGATCGAGGGTTGTGGATTGCGGACGAGGACTGAGGGTTGAGTATTGATGTTTGTGGTCTGAGGATTGAGGATTGAGCATTGAGAATTGAGGATTGAGGATTGAGCATTGAAGATTGAGAATTGGGTGTTGAGGAATGAAGAATGAGGATTGAGGATTGAAGATTGAAGATTGAGGGCTGAAGATTGAGTATTGAGGATTGAAGATAGAGTATTGAGGATTGAGAATTGAGGATTGAGGATTGAAGATTGAGTATTGAGGATTGAAGATCGAGGATTTAGGATTGAGGATTGAAGATTGAGGACTGAGTGTTGAGGGTTGAGTGATGAGAATTGATCTTTGTGGATAGAGATTTGAGGATTGAAGAATGGGGTTTGAGTATTGAAAGCTGTGAATTGAGGCTATTCTATTGAGGATTGAGTATTGACATTTTATTGTTGAGGTATGAGGGCTGAAGGTTGAGGATTGAAGATTCAGGATTGAGGATTGAAGGTTGAATATTGATGTATGAAGGTTGAGTATTGAGGGTTGTGGATTGCGGACGAGGACTGAGGGTTGAGTATTGATGTTTGTGGTCTGAGGATTGAGGATTGAGGATTGAGAATTGAGGATTGAGGATTGTGGATTGAAGATTGGGAATTGGGTGTTGAGGATTGAAGAATGCGGATCGAGGATTGAGGATTGAGGTTTGAAGATTGAGGGTTGAAGATTGAGTATTGAGGATTGAAGATTGAGGATCGAGGATTGAGGATTGAGGGTTGAGGATTGAGGATTGAGGATTGAGGATTCAGGATTGAGGAGTGTGGATTGAGGATTGAAGATTGAGTATTGAGGATTGAAGATTGAGGACTGAGGATTTAGGATTGAGGATTGAGGATTGAAGATTGAGTGTTGAGGATTGATGATTGAGCATTGAGTATTGAGGATTGAGGATTGAGGATTGAGGATTGAGGATTGAGGATTGAGGATTGAAGATTGAGTATTGAGGATTGGAGATTGAGGATCGAGGATTGAGGATTGAGAATTGAGGATGAGGTTTGAGGGTTGAGGGTTGAGGCTTGAGGGCTGAGGACTGAGGATTGAGGATTGAGGATTGAGGATTGCAGATTGAGGATTGAAGATTGAGGATTGGGGACTGAGGATGATGATTGAGGATTGAGGATTGAGGATTGAGAATTGAGGATTGAGGATTGAGGATTGAAGATTGAGGATATGGTATTGAGGATTGAAGAATGAGTATTGAGGATTGAGGATTGAGGATTGAGGATTGCAGATTGAGTATTGAGGATTGAAGATTGAGGATTGAGGATTGAGGGTTGAGGATTGGGGATTGAAGATTGGGGTTGGGGATTGAGGATTGGCGGTTGAGGATTGAGTATTGAGGATTGAGAATTGAGGATTCGGGATTGAAGATTGAGTATTGAGGATTGAAGATTGACGATTGAGGATTGAGGATTGAGTATTGAGGATTGAGAATTGAGGATTGAGGATTGAAGATTGAGTATTGAGGATTGAAGATTGTTGACTGAGTGTTGAGGGTTGAGTGATGAGAATTGATGTTTGTGGATTGAGATTTGAAGATTGAAGAATGGGGATTGAGTATTGAATACTGTGAATTGAGGATATTCTATTGAGGATTGAGGATTGACAATTGATTGTTGAGGACTGAGGGCTGAAGGCTGAGGATTCAGGATTGAGGATTCGGGATTGAGGTTTCAGGACTGAGGATTGAGGGTTAAGGATTGAGGATTGAGGATTGAGGATTTGGCATTGAGGACTGAGGATTGAGGATTGAGGATTGAGGATTGAGGATTGAGGATTGAAGATTGAGTATTGAGTATTTAAGATTGAGGATTGAGGATTGAGTATTGAGGATTGAGAATTGAGGATTGAGAATTGAGGATTGAGGATTGAGGATTGAAGATTGAGGATTGGGTATTGAGGAGTGACGAATTAGGATTGAGGATTGAGGATTGAGGATTGAGGATTGCAGATTGAGGATTGGGGATTGAGGATTGACGATTGAGGGTTGAGTATTGAGGATTGAGGATTGAGGATTGAAGATTGAGTATTGAGATTGAGGATTCAGGATTGAGGATTGAGGATAGAGGATTGAGTATTGAGGATTGAGGATTGAAGATTGAGTATTGAGTATTTAAGATTGAGGATTGAGGATTGAGGATTGAGGATTGAGAATTGAGGATTGAGGATTGAGGATCGAAGATTGAGGATTGGGTATTGAGGAGTGACGAATTAGGATTGAGGATTGAGGATTGAGGATTGAGGATTGCAGATTGAGTATTGAGGATTGAAGATTGAGGATTGAGGATTGAGGATTGACAATTGAGGGCTGAGGATTGAGGATTAAGGATTGAAGATTGAGTATTGAGGATTGAAAATTGAGGATTGAGGATTGAGGATTGAGGATTGAGAATAGAGTATTGAAGATTGAGGATTGGTGTTTGAGGATTGACGATTGAGGATTGAGTATTGAGGATTGAGGATTGAGGATTGAGGATTGAGTATTGAGTATTGAGGATTGAGGATTGAGGATTGAACATTGATTACTGAGTGTTGAGGGTTGAGTGGTGAGAATTGATGTTTGTCGATAGAGATTTGAAGATTGCAGATTGAGCATTGAGTATTGAAAGCTCTGAATTCAGGATATTCTATTGAGGACTGAGGATTGACAACCGATTGTTGAGGACTGAAGGCTGAAGCTTGAGGATTCAGGACTGAGTACTCAGAATTGAGGTTTGAGGACTGAGGATTGAGGATTAAAGATTGAGTATTGAGGATTGAGGATTGAGCATTGAGGATTGAGTATCGAGGATTGAGGATTGAGGATGAGGGCTGAGGGTTGAGGATTGAGGTTTGAGGACTGAGGACTGAGGATTGAGGATTGAGAATTGAGGATTGAGGATTGAGGATTGAAGATTCAGAATTGGGTATTGAGGATTCAAGAATGAGGATAGAGGATTGAGGATTGAGGACTGGGAATTGAAGATTGAGTATTGAGGATTGAAGACTAACGATTGAGGATTGAGAATGGAGGATTGAGTATAGAGCATTGAGGCTTGCAGATTGAGCATTGAGGATTGATGTTTGAGGATTGAGGATTGAGGATTGAGGATTGAGGGTTGAAGATTGAGGATTGGGTATTGAGGATTGAAGAATGAGGATTGGGTATTGAGGACTGAGGACTGGGAATTGAAGATTGAGTATTGAGGATTGAAAATTGACGATTGAGTATTGAGAATTGAGGATTGAGTATTGAGGATTGAACATTGATTACTGAGTGTTGAGGGCTGAGTGGTGAGAATTGATGTTTGTCGATAGAGATTTGAAGATTGCAGATTGAGCATTGAGTATTGAAAGCTGTGAATTCAGGGTATTCTATTGAGGACTGAGGGTTGACAACCGATTGTTGAGGACTGAAGGCTGAAGCTTGAGGATTCAGGACTGAGTAATCAGAATTGAGGTTTGAGGACTGAGGATTGAGGATTAAAGATTGAGTATTGAGGATTGAAGATTGAGGATTGAGGATTGAGTATCGAGGATTGAGGATTGAGGATGAGGGCTGAGGGTTGAGGATTGAGGTTTGAGGACTGAGGACTGAGGATTGAGGATTGAGAATTGAGGATTGAGCATTGAGGATTGAGGATTCAAGGTTGAGCATTGAGGATTGAAGGTTGAGGATTGAGGATTGAGGATAGAGGATTGAGGATTGAATATTGAGGATTGGGGACTGAATGTTGATGGTTGATGATTGAAAATTGAGGATTGGGTATTGAGGATTGAGGATTGAGAATTGTGGATTGAGGATTGAGGATTGAGGATTGAGGATTGAGGATTGAAGGTTGAACATTGATGAATGAAGATTGAGGATTGAAGATTGAGGATTGAAGATTGAGGATTGAGGATTGAGGATTGAGGATTGAGAATAGAGGATTGAAGATTGAGGATTGGTGTTTGAGGATTGACGATTGAGGATTGAGTATTGAGGATTGAGGATTGAGGATTGAGGATTGAGGATTGCAGATTGAGTATTGATGATTGAAGATTGAGGATTGAGGATTGAGGATTGAGGATTGAGGACTGAGGATTGAGGATTGAGGATTGAAGATTGAGTACTGAGGATTTAAGGTTGAGGATTGAGGATTGAGGATTGAGGATTGAGAATAGAGGATTGAAGATTGAGGATTGGTGTTTGAGGATTGACGATTGAGGATTGAGTATTGAGGATTGAGGATTGAGGATTGAGGATTGAGTATTGAGTATTGAGGATTGAGGATTGAGGATTGAACATTGATTACTGAGTGTTGAGGGCTGAGTGGTGAGAATTGATGTTTGTCGATAGAGATTTGAAGATTGCAGATTGAGCATTGAGTATTGAAAGCTGTGAATTCAGGATATTCTATTGAGGACTGAGGGTTGACAACCGATTGTTGAGGACTGAAGGCTGAAGCTTGAGGATTTAGGACTGAGTACTCAGAATTGAGGTTTGAGGACTGAGGATTGAGGATTAAAGATTGAGTATTGAGGATTGAAGATTGAGGATTGAGGAATGAGTATCGAGGATTGAGGATTGAGGATGAGGGCTGAGGGTTGAGGATTGAGGTTTGAGGACTGAGGACTGAGGATTGAGGATTGAGAATTGAGGATTGAGGATTGAGGATTGAGGATTGAAGATTCAGAATTGGGTATTGAGGATTCAAGAATGAGGATAGAGGATTGAGGATTGAGGACTGAGGATTGAAGATTGAGTATTGAGGATTGAAGACTGACGATTGAGGATTGAGAATTGAGGATTGAGTATTGAGCATTGAGGATTGCAGATTGAGCATTGAGGATTGAAGTTTGAGGATTGAGGATCGAGTGTTGAGGATTGATGATTGAGCATTGAGTATTGAGGATTGAGGATTGAGGATTGAGGATTGAGGGTTGAAGATTGAGTATTGAGGATTGGAGATTGAGGATCGAGGATTGAGGATTGAGAATTGAGGATGAGGTTTGAGGGTTGAGGGTTGAGGCTTGAGGGCTGAGGACTGAGGATTGAGGATTGAGGATTGAGGATTGCAGATTGAGGATTGAAGATTGAGGATTGGGGACTGAGGATGATGATTGAGGATTGAGGATTGAGGATTGAGAATTGAGGATTGAGGATTGAGGATTGAAGATTGAGGATATGGTATTGAGGATTGAAGAATGAGTATTGAGGATTGAGGATTGAGGATTGAGGATTGTAGATTGAGTATTGAGGATTGAAGATTGAGGATTGAGGATTGAGGGTTGAGGATTGGGGATTGAAGATTGGGGTTGGGGATTGAGGATTGGCGGTTGAGGATTGAGTATTGAGGATTGAGAATTGAGGATTCGGGATTGAAGATTGAGTATTGAGGATTGAAGATTGACGATTGAGGATTGAGGATTGAGTATTGAGGATTGAGAATTGAGGATTGAGGATTGAAGATTGAGTATTGAGGATTGAAGATTGTTGACTGAGTGTTGAGGGTTGAGTGATGAGAATTGATGTTTGTGGATTGAGATTTGAAGATTGAAGAATGGGGATTGAGTATTGAATACTGTGAATTGAGGATATTCTATTGAGGATTGAGGATTGACAATTGATTGTTGAGGACTGAGGGCTGAAGGCTGAGGATTCAGGATTGAGGATTCGGGATTGAGGTTTCAGGACTGAGGATTGAGGGTTAAGGATTGAGGATTGAGGATTGAGGATTTGGCATTGAGGACTGAGGATTGAGGATTGAGGATTGAGGATTGAGGATTGAGGATTGAAGATTGAGTATTGAGTATTTAAGATTGAGGATTGAGGATTGAGTATTGAGGATTGAGAATTGAGGATTGAGAATTGAGGATTGAGGATTGAGGATTGAAGATTGAGGATTGGGTATTGAGGAGTGACGAATTAGGATTGAGGATTGAGGATTGAGGATTGAGGATTGCAGATTGAGGATTGGGGATTGAGGATTGAGGATTGAGGATTGAGTATTGAGTAATGAGGATTGAGAATAGAGGATTGAAGATTGAGGATTGGTGTTTGAGGATTGACGATTGAGGATTGAGTATTGAGGATTGAGGATTGAGGATTGAAGATTGAGTATTGAGATTGAGGATTCAGGATTGAGGATTGAGGATAGAGGATTGAGTATTGAGGATTGAGGATTGAAGATTGAGTATTGAGTATTTAAGATTGAGGATTGAGGATTGAGGATTGAGGATTGAGAATTGAGGATTGAGGATTGAGGATCGAAGATTGAGGATTGGGTATTGAGGAGTGACGAATTAGGATTGAGGATTGAGGATTGAGGATTGAGGATTGCAGATTGAGTATTGAGGATTGAAGATTGAGGATTGAGGATTGAGGATTGAGGATTGAGGGCTGAGGATTGAGGATTAAGGATTGAAGATTGAGGATTGAGTATTGAGTATTGAGGATTGAGGATTGAGGATTGAACATTGATTACTGAGTGTTGAGGGTTGAGTGGTGAGAATTGATGTTTGTCGATAGAGATTTGAAGATTGCAGATTGAGCATTGAGTATTAAAAGCTCTGAATTCAGGATATTCTATTGAGGACTGAGGATTGACAACCGATTGTTGAGGACTGAAGGCTGAAGCTTGAGGATTCAGGACTGAGTACTCAGAATTGAGGTTTGAGGACTGAGGATTGAGGATTAAAGATTGAGTATTGAGGATTGAGGATTGAGGATTGAGGATTGAGTATCGAGGATTGAGGATTGAGGATGAGGGTTGAGGGTTGAGGATTGAGGTTTGAGGACTGAGGACTGAGGATTGAGGATTGAGAATTGAGGATTGAGGATTGAGGATTGAAGATTCAGAATTGGGTATTGAGGATTCAAGAATGAGGATAGAGGATTGAGGATTGAGGACTGAGGATTGAAGATTGAGTATTGAGGATTGAAGACTAACGATTGAGGATTGAGAATAGAGGATTGAGTATAGAGCATTGAGGCTTGCAGATTGAGCATTGAGGATTGATGTTTGAGGATTGAGGATTGAGGATTGAGGATTGAGGGTTGAAGATTGAGGATTGGGTATTGAGGATTGAAGAATGAGGATTGGGTATTGAGGACTGAGGACTGGGAATTGAAGATTGAGTATTGAGGATTGAAAATTGACGATTGAGTATTGAGAATTGAGGATTGAGTTATGAGGATTGAACATTGATTACTGAGTGTTGAGGGCTGAGTGGTGAGAATTGATGTTTGTCGATAGAGATTTGAAGATTGCAGATTGAGCATTGAGTATTGAAAGCTGTGAATTCAGGGTATTCTATTGAGGACTGAGGGTTGACAACCGATTGTTGAGGACTGAAGGCTGAAGCTTGAGGATTCAGGACTGAGTACTCAGAATTGAGGTTTGAGGACTGAGGATTGAGGATTAAAGATTGAGTATTGAGGATTGAAGATTGAGGATTGAGGATTGAGTATCGAGGATTGAGGATTGAGGATGAGGGCTGAGGGTTGAGGATTGAGGTTTGAGGACTGAGGACTGAGGATTGAGGATTGAAAATTGAGGATTGAGCATTGAGGATTGAGGATTCAAGGTTGAGCATTGAGGATTGAAGGTTGAGGATTGAGGATTGAGGATAGAGGATTGAGGATTGAATATTGAGGATTGGGGACTGAATGTTGAGGGTTGATGATTGAAAATTGAGGATTGGGTATTGAGGATTGAGGATTGAGAATTGTGGATTGAGGATTGAGGATTGAGGATTGAGGATTGAGGATTGAAGGTTGAACATTGATGAATGAAGATTGAGGATTGAAGATTGAGGATTGAAGATTGAGGATTGAGGATTGAGGATTGAGGATTGAGAATAGAGGATTGAAGATTGAGGATTGGTGTTTGAGGATTGACGATTGAGGATTGAGTATTGAGGATTGAGGATTGAGGATTGAGGATTGAGTATTGAGTATTGAGGATTGAGGATTGAGGATTGAAGATTGAGGATTGGGTATTGAGGAGTGACGAATTAGGCTTGAGGATTGAGGATTGAGGATTGAGGATTGCAGATTGAGTATTGATGATTGAAGATTGAGGATTGAGGATTGAGGATTGAGGATTGAGGACTGAGGATTGAGGATTGAGGATTGAAGATTGAGTACTGAGGATTTAAGGTTGAGGGTTGAGGATTGAGGATTGAGGATTGAGAATAGAGGATTGAAGATTGAGGATTGGTGTTTGAGGATTGACGATTGAGGATTGAGTATTGAGGATTGAGGATTGAGGATTGAGGATTGAGTATTGAGTATTGAGGATTGAGGATTGAGGATTGAACATTGATTACTGAGTGTTGAGGGCTGAGTGGTGAGAATTGATGTTTGTCGATAGAGATTTGAAGATTGCAGATTGAGCATTGAGTATTGAAAGCTGTGAATTCAGGATATTCTATTGAGGACTGAGGGTTGACAACCGATTGTTGAGGACTGAAGGCTGAAGCTTGAGGATTTAGGACTGAGTACTCAGAATTGAGGTTTGAGGACTGAGGATTGAGGATTAAAGATTGAGTATTGAGGACTGAAGATTGAGGATTGAGGATTGAGTATCGAGGATTGAGGATTGAGGATGAGGGCTGAGGGTTGAGGATTGAGGTTTGAGGACTGAGGACTGAGGATTGAGGATTGAGAATTGAGGATTGAGGATTGAGGATTGAGGATTGAAGATTCAGAATTGGGTATTGAGGATTCAAGAATGAGGATAGAGGATTGAGGATTGAGGACTGAGGATTGAAGATTGAGTATTGAGGTTTGAAGACTGACGATTGAGGATTGAGAATTGAGGATTGAGTATTGAGCATTGAGGATTGCAGATTGAGCATTGAGGATTGAAGTTTGAGGATTGAGGATCGAGGATTGAGGATTGAGGATTGAATATTGAGGATTGGGGACTGAGTGTTGAGGGTTTAGTGATGAGAATTGATGTTTGTGGATAGAGGTTTGAAGATCGCAGATTGAGTATTGAGTATTGAAAACTGTGGACTGAGGATATTCTGTTGAGGATTGAGGATTGACAACTGATTGTTGTGGACTGAGGGCTGAATGTTGAGGATTCAGGACTGAGGACTCGGAATTGAGAATTGAGGACTGAGGATTGAGGATTAAAGATTGAGTATTGAGGATTGACGATTGAGGATTGAGTATTGAGGATTGAGGATTGAGGATTGAGGATTGAGTATTGAGTATTGAGGATTGAGGATTGAGGATTGAACATTGATTACTGAGTGTTGAGGGTTGAGTGGTGAGAATTGATGTTTGTCGATAGAGATTTGAAGATTGCAGATTGAGCATTGAGTATTGAAAGCTGTGATTTCAGGATATTCTATTGAGGACTGAGGATTGACAAACGATTGTTGAGGACTGAAGGCTGGAGCTTGAGGATTCAGGACTGAGGACTCAGAATTGAGGTTTGAGGACTGAGGATTGAGAATTAACGATTGAGTATTGCGGATTGAAGATTGAGGATTGAGGATTGAGTATCGAGGATTGAGGATTGAGGATGAGGGCTGAGGGTTGAGGATTGAGGTTTGAGGACTGAGGACTGAGGATTGAGGATTGAGAATTGAGGATTGAGGACTGGGGATTGAGGATTGAAGATTGAGAATTAAGGATTGATGATTGGGGATTGAGGATCTAGGATTGGAGATTGATTATTGAGGATTGAAGATTGAGGATTGAGGATTTAGGATTGAGAATTGAGAATTGAGAATTGAGGACGAGGACTGAGGATTGAGGATTGAGGTTTGAGGTATGAGGATTCAGGATTGAGGATTGAGGATTGAGGATTGAGGATTGAGGATTGAGTATTGAGGATGAGGTTTGAGGGTTGAGGATTGAGGTTTGAGGAATAAGGACGGAGGATTGAGGACTGAGGGTTGAGGATTGAAGGTTGAATATTGATGATTGAAGGTTGAGGATTGAGGATTGAGGGTTGTGGATTGAGGACGAGGTCTGAGGGTTGGGTATTGATGCTTGAGGTCTGAGGATTGAGGATTGAGGATTGCGAATTGAGGCTTGAGGATTGAGGATTGAAGATTGAGGATTCAGGATTGAAGATTGAGGATTGGCAATTGAGGATTGACGATTGAGGATTGAGTATTGAGGACTGAGAATTGAGGATTGAGGATTGAAGATTGAGTATTGAGGATTGAAGATTGTTGACTGAGTGTTGAGGGTTGAGTGATGAGAATTGATGTTTGTGGATTGAGATTTGAAGATTGAAGAATGGGGATTGAGTATTGAATACTGTGAATTGAGGATATTCTATTGAGGATTGAGGATTGACAATTGATTGTTGAGGACTGAGGGCTGAAGGCTGAGGATTCAGGATTGAGGATTCGGGATTGAGGTTTCAGTACTGAGGATTGAGGGTTAAGGATTGAGGATTGAGGATTGAGGATTTGGGATTGAGGACTGAGGATTGAGGATTGAGGATTGAGGATTGAGGATTGAGGATTGAAGATTGAGTATTGAGTATTTAAGATTGAGGATTGAGGATTGAGGATTGAGGATTGAGGATTGAGAATTGAGGATTGAGAATTGAGGATTGAGGATTGAGGATTGAAGATTGAGGATTGGGTATTGAGGAGTGACGAATTAGGATTGAGGATTGAGGATTGAGGATTGAGGATTGCAGATTGAGTATTGAGGATTGAAGATTGAGGATTGAGGATTGAGGATTGAGGATTGAGGACTGAGGATTGAGGATTGAGGATTGAAGATTGAGTATTGAGGATTGAAGATTGAGGATTGAGGATTGAGGATTGAGGATTGAGAATAGAGGATTGAAGATTGAGGATTGGTGTTTGAGGATTGACGATTGAGGATTGAGTATTGAGGATTGAGGATTGAGGATTGAGGATTGAGTATTGAGTATTGAGGATTGAGGATTGAGGATTGAACATTGATTACTGTGTGTTGAGGGTTGAGTGGTGAGAACTGATGTTTGTCGATAGAGATTTGGAGATTGCAGATTGAGCATTGAGTATTGAAAGCTGTGAATACAGGATATTCTATTGAGGACTGAGGATTGACAACCGATTGTTGAGGACTGAATGCTGAAGCTTGAGGATTCAGGACTGAGGACTCAGAATTGAGGTTTGAGGACTGAGGATTGAGGATTAATGATTGAGTATTGAGGATTGAAGATTGAGGATTGAGGATTGAGTATCGAGGATTGAGGATTGAGAATGAGGGCTGGGGGTTGAGGATTGAGGTTTGAGGACTGAGGACTGAGGATTGAGGATTGAGAATTGAGGATTGAGGACTGGGGATTGAGGATTGAAGATTGAGGATTAAGGATTGATGATTGAGGATTGAGGATCTAGGATTGGAGATAGATTATTGAGGATTGAAGGTTGAGGATTGAGGATTGAGGGTTGAGAATTGAGAATTGAGGAAGAGGACTGAGGATTGAGGATTGAGGTTTGAGGTATGAGGATTCAGGATTGAGGATTGAGGATTGAGGATTGAGGATTGAGGATTGAGGATTGAGGATTGAGGATTGAGGATTGAGTATTGAGGATGAGGGTTGAGGGTTGAGGATTGAGGTTTGAGTAATAAGGGCGGAGGATTGAGGTATGAGGATTGAGGATTGAAGATTGAGGGTTGTGGATTGAGGACGAGGACTGAGGTTTGGGTATTGATGCTTGAGGTCGGAGGATTGAGGATTGAGGACTGCGAATTGAGGATTGAGGATTGAGGATTGAAGATAGAGGATTTGGTATTGAGGATTGAAGGATGAGGATTGAGGATTGAGGATTGACGGTTGAGGATTGAAGATTGAGTTTTGAGGATTGAAGATTGAGGATTGAGGATTGAGGACTGAGGATTGAGGATTGAAGATTGAGTATTGAGGATTGAGGATTGAGGATTGAGGATTTAGGATTGAAGATTGAGGATTGGGTATTGAGGATTGAACATTCAGGATTGAGGATTGAGGATAGAGGATTGAGGATTGAGGATTGAAGATTGAATATTGATGATTGAAGATTGAGGATTGAGGATTGAGGGTTGTGGATTGCGGATGAGGACTGAGGGTTGGGTATTGATGTCTGAGGTCTGAGGATTGAGGATTAAGGATTGAGAATTGAGGATTGAGGATTGAGGATTGAAGATTGAGGATTGGGTGATGAGGATTGAAGAATGAGGATAGAGGATTGAGGATTGAAGATTGAGGGTTGAAGATTGAGTATTGAGGATTGAAGATTGAGTATTGAGATTGAGGATTCAGGATTGAGGATTGAGGATAGAGGATTGAGTATTGAGGATTGAGGATTGAGGATTGAAGGTTGAGTATTGAGGATAGAGGATTGAGGATTGAGGATTGAGGATTGAGGATTGAAGGTTGAGTATTGAGGATTGAAAATTGAGGATTGGGGATTGAGGATTGAGGATTGAGGATTGAAGATTGAGGATTGAGGATTGAAGATTGAGGATTGGGAATTGAGGATTGACGATTGAGGATTGAGTATTGAGGATTGAGAATTGAGGATTGAGGATAGAAGATTGAGTATTGAGGATTGAAGATTGTTGACTGAGTGTTGAGGGTTGAGTGATGAGAATTGACGTTTGTGGATTGAGATTTGAAGATTGAAGAATGGGGATTGAGTATTGAGTACTGTCAATTGAGGATATTCTATTGAGGATAGAGGATTGACAATTGATTGTTCAGGACTGAGGGCTGAACGTTGAGGATTCAGGATTGAGGATTCGGGATTGAGGTTTCAGGACTGAGGATTGAGGGTTAAGGATTGAGGATTGAGGATTGAGGATTTGGGATTGAGGATTGAGGATTCAGGGTTGAGGATTGAGGATTGAGGATTGAGGATTGAGGATTGAAGATTGAGTATTGAGTATTTAAGATTGAGGATTGAGGATTGAGGATTGAGGATTGAGGATTGAGGATTGAAGATTGAGGATTGGGTGATGAGGATTGAAGAATGAGTATAGAGGATTTAGGATTGAAGATTGAGGGTTGAAGATTGAGTATTGAGGATTGAGGATTGAGTATTGAGGATTGAGGATTCAGGATTGAGGATTGAGGATAGACGATTGAGGATTGAGGATTGAGGATTGAGGATTGAAGGTTGAGTATTGAGGATTGAAGATTGAGGATTGGGGATTGAGGATTGAGGATTGAGGATTGAGGATTTGGCATTGAGGACTGAGGATTGAGGATTGAGGATTGAGGATTGAGGATTGAGGATTGAAGATTGAGTATTGAGTATTTAAGATTGAGGATTGAGGATTGAGGATTGAGGATTGAGAATTGAGGATTGAGAATTGAGGAATGAGGATTGAGGATTGAAGGTTGAGTATTGAGGATTGAAGATTGAGGATTGGGGATTGAGGATTGAGGATTGAGGATTGAAGATTGAGGATTGGCAATTGAGGATTGACGATTGAGGATTGAGTATTGAGGATTGAGAATTGAGGATTGAGGATTGAAGATTGAGTATAGAGGATTGAAGATTGTTGACTGAGTGTTGAGGGTTGAGTGATGAGAATTGATGTTTGTGGATTGAGATTTGAAGATTGAAGAATGGGGATTGAGTATTGAATACTGTGAATTGGGGATATTCTATTGAGGATTGAGGATTGACAATTGATTGTTGAGGACTGAGGGCTGAAGGCTGAGGATTCAGGATTGAGGATTCGGGATTGAGGTTTCAGGACTGAGGATTGAGGGTTAAGGATTGAGGATTGAGGATTGAGGATTTGGCATTGAGGACTGAGGATTGAGGATTGAGGATTGAGGATTGAGGATTGAAGATTGAGTATTGAGTATTTAAGATTGAGGATTGAGGATTGAGGATTGAGGATTGAGAATTGAGGATTGAGAATTGAGGATTGAGGATTGAGGATTGAAGATTGAGGATTGGGTATTGAGGAGTGACGAATTAGGATTGAGGATTGAGGATTGAGGATTGAGGATTGCAGATTGAGGATTGGGGATTGAGGATTGAGGATTGAGGATTGAGTATTGAGTATTGAGGATTGAGAATAGAGGATTGAAGATTGAGGATTGGTGTTTGAGGATTGACGATTGACGATTGAGTATTGAGGATTGAGGATTGAGGATTGAAGGTTGAGTATTGAGATTGAGGATTCAGGATTGAGGATTGAGGATAGAGGATTGAGCATTGAGGATTGAGGATTGAAGATTGAGTATTGAGTATTTAAGATTGAGGATTGAGAATTGAGGATTGAGGATTGAGAATTGAGGATTGAGGATTGAGGATTGAAGATTGAGGATTGGGTATTGAGGAGTGACGAATTAGGATTGAGGATTGAGGATTGAGGATTGAGGATTGCAGATTGAGTATTGAGGATTGAAGATTGAGGATTGAGGATTGAGGATTGAGGATTGAGGGCTGAGGATTGAGGATAAAGGATTGAAGATTGAGTATTGAGGATTGAAAATTGAGGATTGAGGATTGACGATTGAGGATTGAGAATAGAGGATTGAAGATTGAGGATTGGTGTTTGAGGATTGACGGTTGAGGATTGAGTATTGAGGATTGAGGATTGAGGATTGAGGATTGAGTATTGAGTATTGAGGATTGAGGATTGAGGATTGAACATTGATTACTGAGTGTTGAGGGTTGAGTGGTGAGAATTGATGTTTGTCGATAGAGATTTGAAGATTGCAGATTGAGCATTGAGTACTGAAAGCTGTGAATTCAGGATATTCTATTGAGGACTGAGGATTGACAACCGATTGTTGAGGACTGAAGGCTGAAGCTTGAGGATTCAGGACTGAGTACTCAGAACTGAGGTTTGAGGACTGAGGATTGAGGATTAAAGATTGTGTATTGAGGATTGAGGATTGAGGATTGAGGATTGAGTATCGAGGATTGAGGATTGAGGATGAGGGCTGAGGGTTGAGGATTGAGGTTTGAGGACTGAGGACTGAGGATTGAGGATTGAGAATTGAGGATTGAGGATTGAGGAATGAAGATTCAGAATTGGGTATTGAGGATTCAAGAATGAGGATAGAGGATTGAGGATTGAGGACTGAGGATTGAAGATTGAGTATTGAGGATTGAAGGCTAACGATTGAGGATTGAGAATTGAGGATTGAGTATAGAGCATTGAGGCTTGCAGATTGAGCATTGAGGATTGAAGTTTGAGGATTGAGGATCGAGGATTGAGGATTGAGGATTGAATATTGAGGATTGGGGACTGAGTGTTGAGGGTTTAGTGATGAGAATTGATGTTTGTGGATAGAGGTTTGAAGATTGCAGATTGAGTATTGAGTATTTAAAACTGTGGATTGAGGATATTCTGTTGAGGATTGAGGATTGACAACTGATTGTTGTGGACTGAGGGCTGAATGTTGAATATTCAGGGCTGAGGACTGGGAATTGAGAATTGAGGACTGAGGATTGAGGATTAAAGATTGAGTATTGAGGACTTAAGATTGAGGATTGAGGACTGAGGATTGAGGATTGAGAATTGAGGATTGAGGATTGAGGATTGAAAATTGGGAATTGGGTATTGAGGATTGAAGAATGAGGATTGAGGATTGAGGATTGAAGGTTGAGGATTGAGGATTGAGGATTGAGGGTTGAAGATTGAGGATTGGGTATTGAGGATTGAAGAATGAGGATTGGGTATTGACGACTGAGGACTGGGAATTGAAGATTGAGTATTGAGGATTGAAAATGGACGATTGAGTATTGAGAATTGAGGATTGAGTATTGAGGATTGAGGATTCAACATTGAGCATTGAGGATTGAAGGTTGAGGATTGAGGATTGAAGATTGAGGATTGAGGATTGAATATTGAGGATTGGGGACTGAGTGTTGAGGGTTGAGTAATGAGAATTGATGTTTGTGGATAGAGATTTGAAGATGGCAGATTGAGCATTGAGTATTGAAAACTATGAATTGGTGATATTCTATTGAGGATTGAGGATTGACAACTGACTGTTGAGGACTGAGGGCTGAAGACTGAGGTTTCAGGATTGAAGATTCAGGATTGAGGATTGAGGATTGAGGATTGATGATTGAGGATTGAGGATTGGGTATTGAGGAATGAGGATTGAGGATTGAGGATTGAGGATTGAGGATTGAGGATTGAGGATTGAGGATGGGAGGTTGAATAATGATGTATGAAGATTGAGGATAGAGGATCGAGGGTTGTGGATTGCGGACGAGGACTGAGGGTTGAGTATTGATGTTTGTGGTCTGAGGATTGAGGATTGAGCATTGAGAATTGAGGATTGAGGATTGAGCATTGAAGATTGAGAATTGGGTGTTGAGGAATGAAGAATGAGGATTGAGGATTGAAGATTGAAGATTGAGGGCTGAAGATTGAGTATTGAGGATTGAAGATAGAGTATTGAGGATTGAGAATTGAGGATTGAGGATTGAAGATTGAGTATTGAGGATTGAAGATCGAGGATTTAGGATTGAGGATTGAAGATTGAGGACTGAGTGTTGAGGGTTGAGTGATGAGAATTGATCTTTGTGGATAGAGATTTGAGGATTGAAGAATGGGGTTTGAGTATTGAAAGCTGTGAATTGAGGCTATTCTATTGAGGATTGAGTATTGACATTTTATTGTTGAGGTATGAGGGCTGAAGGTTGAGGATTGAAGATTCAGGATTGAGGATTGAAGGTTGAATATTGATGTATGAAGGTTGAGTATTGAGGGTTGTGGATTGCGGACGAGGACTGAGGGTTGAGTATTGATGTTTGTGGTCTGAGGATTGAGGATTGAGGATTGAGAATTGAGGATTGAGGATTGTGGATTGAAGATTGGGAATTGGGTGTTGAGGATTGAAGAATGCGGATCGAGGATTGAGGATTGAGGTTTGAAGATTGAGGGTTGAAGATTGAGTATTGAGGATTGAAGATTGAGGATCGAGGATTGAGGATTGAGGGTTGAGGATTGAGAATTGAGGATTGAGGATTGGAGATTGAGTGTTGAGGATTGAAGATTGAGGATTGAGGATTGAGGATTGAGGATTGAGGACTGATGATTGAGTATTGAGGATTGAGGATTGAAGATTGAGTATTGAGGATTGCAGGTTGAGGATTGGGGATTGAGGATTGAGGATTGAGGATTGAGGATTGAGGATTGAAGATTGAGGATTGAGGATAGAAGGTTGAGGATTGGGAATTGAGGATTGACGAATGAGGATTCAGTATTGAGGATTGAGAATTGAGGATTTCGGATTGAAGACTGAGTATTGAGAATTGAAGATCGAGGATTTAGGGTTGAGGATTGAAAATTGAGGACTGAGTGTTGATGGTTGAGTGATGAGAATTGATGTTTGTGGATTGAGATTTGAAGATTGAAGAATGGGGATTGAGTATTGAAAACTGTGAATTGAGGATATTCTATTGAGGATTGAGGATTGACAACTGATTGTTGAGGACTGAGGGCTGAAGGTTGAGGATTCAGGATTGAGGATTCGGGATTGAGGTTTCAGGACTGAGGATTGATGGTTGAGGATTGAGGATTGAGGATTGAGGATTTGGGATTGAGGATTGAGGATTGAGGATTGAGGATTGAGGATTGAGGATTGAGGATTGAAGATTGAGTATTGAGGATTGAATATTGAGGATTGAGAATACAGGATTGAGGATTCGGTATTGAGGTTTCAGGACTGAGGATTGAGGGTTGAGGATTGAGGATTGAGGATTGAGGATTGAGGATTGAGGATTGAGGATTGAAGATTGAGTATTGAGGATTGAAGAATGAGGGTTGAAGATTGAGTATTGAGGAATGAAGATTGAGGATTGAGGATTGAGGATTAAGGATTGAGGATTGAGTATTGAGGATTGAGGATTGAAGATTGAGTATTGAGGATTGAAGAATGAGGGTTGAAGATTGAGTATTGAGGAATGAAGATTGAGGATTGAGGATTGAGGATTAAGGATTGAGGATTGAGGATTGAGGATTGAGGATTGAAGATTGAGTATTGAGGATTGACGATTGGGGATTGAGGATTGAAGATTGAGGATTGAGGATTGAGGGTTGAGGATTGAGGATTGAAGATTGCGGATTGGGGACTGAGTGTTGAGGGTTGAGTGATGAGGATTGATGTTTGCGGATAGAGACTAGAGGATTGCAGATTGAGTATTGCGTACTGAAGCCTGCGAATTGAGGATATTCTATTGTGGATTGAGGATTGACAACTGATTGTTGAGGGCTGAGGGCTGAAGATTGAGGATTCAGGATTGAGGATTCGGGATTGAGGTTTCAGGACTGAGAATGGAGGGTTGAGGAATTAGGATTGAGGATTGAGGATTGAGGATTGAGGACTGAGGATTGAGGATTGAGGATTGAGGATTGAGGATTGAGGATTGAGGATTGAACATTGAATATTGATGATTGAAGATCGAGGATTGAGGATTGAGTGTTGTGGATTGAGGACGAGGACTGAGGGTTGAGTATTGATGTTTGAGGTCTGAGGATTGAGGATTGAGTATTGAGAATTGAGCATTGAGGATTGAGGATTGAAGATTGAGGATTGGGTGTTGCGAATTGAAGAATGACGATTGAGGATTGAGGATTGAGTATTGAGGATTGAAGATTGAGTATTGGGGATTGAAGGTTGAGAATTGAGGATTGAGGATTGAGGATTGAGGATTGAGGATTGAGGATTGAGATTGAAGATTGAAGATTGAGTATTGATGATTGAAGATTGAGGATTGAGGATTGAAGATTGAGTATTGAGGATTGAAGATTGAGGATTGAGGATTGAGGATTGAAGATTGAGGACTGAGCGTTGAGGGTTGAGTGATGAGAATTGATGTTTGTGGATAGAGATTTGAAGACTGCAGATTGAGTATTGAGTATTGAAAACTGTGAATTGTGGATACTCTATTGAGAATTGATGATTGACAACTGATTGTTGAGAACTGAGTGCTGAAGGTTGAGGATTCAGGACTGAGGAATCAGAATTGAGGTTTGAGGGCTGAGGATTGTGGATTAAAGATTGAGTATTGAGGATTGAAGATTGAGGATTGAGGTTTGAGGATTGAAGATTGAGGATTGAGGATGAGGGTTGAGGGTTGAGGTTTGAGGTTTGAGGACTAAGGTCTGAGGATTGAGGATTGAGAATTGAGGATTGAGGATTGAGGATTGAGGATTGAGGATTGAGGTTTGGGTATTGAGGATTGAAGAATGAGGATTGAGGATTGAAGATTGAGGTTTGAGGATTGAAGACTGAGTATTGAGGATTGAAGGTTGACGATTGAGGATTGAGAATTGAGAATTGAGAATTGAGGATTGAGGATTGAAGTTTGGGGATTGATGATCTATGATTGGACATAGATTATTGACGATTGAAGATTGAGGATTGAGGATTGAGGATTGAGAATTGAGAATTGGGGATGAGGACTGAGGGTTGAGGATTGAGGTTTGAGGGACGAGGATTGAGGATTGAGGATTGAGTATTGAGGATTGAAGATTGAGGATTGGGAATTGAGGATTGAGGATTGAGAATTGAGGATTGAGGATTGAGGATTGAAGATTGAGGATTGGGTATTTAGGAGTGACGAATTAGGATTGAGGATTGAAGGTAGAGTATTGACGACTGAAGATTGAGGATTGAGGATTGAGGATTGAAGATTGAGGATTGGGTATTGAGGAGTGACGAATTAGGATTGAGGATTGAAGATAGAGTATTGACGATTGAAGATTGAGGATTGAGGATTGAGGATAGAGGATTGAGGATTGAAGATTGAGTATTGAGGATTGAAGATTGAGGATTGAGGATTGGGGATTGAGGATTCAGGATTCAGGATTGTGGATTGTGGATTGAGGATTGAAGATTGAGTATTGAGGATTGAAGAATGAGGGTTGAAGATTGAGTATTGAGGAATGAAGATTGAGGATTGAGGATTGAGGATTGGGTATTGAGGAGTGACGAATTAGGATTGAGGATTGAAGGTAGAGTATTGACGACTGAAGATTGAGGATTGAGGATTGAAGATTGAGGATTGGGTATTGAGGAGTGACGAATTAGGATTGAGGATTGAAGATAGAGTATTGACGATTGAAGATTGAGGATTGAGGATTGAGGATAGAGGATTGAGGATTGAAGATTGAGTATTGAGGATTGAAGATTGAGGATTGAGGATTGAGGATTGAGGATTCAGGATTGAGGAGTGTGGATTGAGGATTGAAGATTGAGTATTGAGGATTGAAGATTGAGGACTGAGGATTTAGGATTGAGGATTGAGGATTGAAGATTGAGTGTTGAGGATTGATGATTGAGCATTGAGTATTGAGGATTGAGGATTGAGGATTGAGGATTGAGGATTGAGGATTGAGGATTGAAGATTGAGTATTGAGGATTGGAGATTGAGGATCGAGGATTGAGGATTGAGAATTGAGGATGAGGTTTGAGGGTTGAGGGTTGAGGCTTGAGGGCTGAGGACTGAGGATTGAGGATTGAGGATTGAGGATTGCAGATTGAGGATTGAAGATTGAGGATTGGGGACTGAGGATGATGATTGAGGATTGAGGATTGAGGATTGAGAATTGAGGATTGAGGATTGAGGATTGAAGATTGAGGATATGGTATTGAGGATTGAAGAATGAGTATTGAGGATTGAGGATTGAGGATTGAGGATTGCAGATTGAGTATTGAGGATTGAAGATTGAGGATTGAGGATTGAGGGTTGAGGATTGGGGATTGAAGATTGGGGTTGGGGATTGAGGATTGGCGGTTGAGGATTGAGTATTGAGGATTGAGAATTGAGGATTCGGGATTGAAGATTGAGTATTGAGGATTGAAGATTGACGATTGAGGATTGAGGATTGAGTATTGAGGATTGAGAATTGAGGATTGAGGATTGAAGATTGAGTATTGAGGATTGAAGATTGTTGACTGAGTGTTGAGGGTTGAGTGATGAGAATTGATGTTTGTGGATTGAGATTTGAAGATTGAAGAATGGGGATTGAGTATTGAATACTGTGAATTGAGGATATTCTATTGAGGATTGAGGATTGACAATTGATTGTTGAGGACTGAGGGCTGAAGGCTGAGGATTCAGGATTGAGGATTCGGGATTGAGGTTTCAGGACTGAGGATTGAGGGTTAAGGATTGAGGATTGAGGATTGAGGATTTGGCATTGAGGACTGAGGATTGAGGATTGAGGATTGAGGATTGAGGATTGAGGATTGAAGATTGAGTATTGAGTATTTAAGATTGAGGATTGAGGATTGAGTATTGAGGATTGAGAATTGAGGATTGAGAATTGAGGATTGAGGATTGAGGATTGAAGATTGAGGATTGGGTATTGAGGAGTGACGAATTAGGATTGAGGATTGAGGATTGAGGATTGAGGATTGCAGATTGAGGATTGGGGATTGAGGATTGACGATTGAGGGTTGAGTATTGAGGATTGAGGATTGAGGATTGAAGATTGAGTATTGAGATTGAGGATTCAGGATTGAGGATTGAGGATAGAGGATTGAGTATTGAGGATTGAGGATTGAAGATTGAGTATTGAGTATTTAAGATTGAGGATTGAGGATTGAGGATTGAGGATTGAGAATTGAGGATTGAGGATTGAGGATCGAAGATTGAGGATTGGGTATTGAGGAGTGACGAATTAGGATTGAGGATTGAGGATTGAGGATTGAGGATTGCAGATTGAGTATTGAGGATTGAAGATTGAGGATTGAGGATTGAGGATTGACAATTGAGGGCTGAGGATTGAGGATTAAGGATTGAAGATTGAGTATTGAGGATTGAAAATTGAGGATTGAGGATTGAGGATTGAGGATTGAGAATAGAGTATTGAAGATTGAGGATTGGTGTTTGAGGATTGACGATTGAGGATTGAGTATTGAGGATTGAGGATTGAGGATTGAGGATTGAGTATTGAGTATTGAGGATTGAGGATTGAGGATTGAACATTGATTACTGAGTGTTGAGGGTTGAGTGGTGAGAATTGATGTTTGTCGATAGAGATTTGAAGATTGCAGATTGAGCATTGAGTATTGAAAGCTCTGAATTCAGGATATTCTATTGAGGACTGAGGATTGACAACCGATTGTTGAGGACTGAAGGCTGAAGCTTGAGGATTCAGGACTGAGTACTCAGAATTGAGGTTTGAGGACTGAGGATTGAGGATTAAAGATTGAGTATTGAGGATTGAGGATTGAGCATTGAGGATTGAGTATCGAGGATTGAGGATTGAGGATGAGGGCTGAGGGTTGAGGATTGAGGTTTGAGGACTGAGGACTGAGGATTGAGGATTGAGAATTGAGGATTGAGGATTGAGGATTGAAGATTCAGAATTGGGTATTGAGGATTCAAGAATGAGGATAGAGGATTGAGGATTGAGGACTGGGAATTGAAGATTGAGTATTGAGGATTGAAGACTAACGATTGAGGATTGAGAATAGAGGATTGAGTATAGAGCATTGAGGCTTGCAGATTGAGCATTGAGGATTGATGTTTGAGGATTGAGGATTGAGGATTGAGGATTGAGGGTTGAAGATTGAGGATTGGGTATTGAGGATTGAAGAATGAGGATTGGGTATTGAGGACTGAGGACTGGGAATTGAAGATTGAGTATTGAGGATTGAAAATTGACGATTGAGTATTGAGAATTGAGGATTGAGTATTGAGGATTGAACATTGATTACTGAGTGTTGAGGGCTGAGTGGTGAGAATTGATGTTTGTCGATAGAGATTTGAAGATTGCAGATTGAGCATTGAGTATTGAAAGCTGTGAATTCAGGGTATTCTATTGAGGACTGAGGGTTGACAACCGATTGTTGAGGACTGAAGGCTGAAGCTTGAGGATTCAGGTCTGAGTAATCAGAATTGAGGTTTGAGGACTGAGGATTGAGGATTAAAGATTGAGTATTGAGGATTGAAGATTGAGGATTGAGGATTGAGTATCGAGGATTGAGGATTGAGGATGAGGGCTGAGGGTTGAGGATTGAGGTTTGAGGACTGAGGACTGAGGATTGAGGATTGAGAATTGAGGATTGAGCATTGAGGATTGAGGATTCAAGGTTGAGCATTGAGGATTGAAGGTTGAGGATTGAGGATCGAGGATAGAGGATTGAGGATTGAATATTGAGGATTGGGGACTGAATGTTGATGGTTGATGATTGAAAATTGAGGATTGGGTATTGAGGATTGAGGATTGAGAATTGTGGATTGAGGATTGAGGATTGAGGATTGAGGATTGAGGATTGAAGGTTGAACATTGATGAATGAAGATTGAGGATTGAAGATTGAGGATTGAAGATTGAGGATTGAGGATTGAGGATTGAGGATTGAGAATAGAGGATTGAAGATTGAGGATTGGTGTTTGAGGATTGACGATTGAGGATTGAGTATTGAGGATTGAGGATTGAGGATTGAGGATTGAGGATTGCAGATTGAGTATTGATGATTGAAGATTGAGGATTGAGGATTGAGGATTGAGGATTGAGGACTGAGGATTGAGGATTGAGGATTGAAGATTGAGTACTGAGGATTTAAGGTTGAGGATTGAGGATTGAGGATTGAGGATTGAGAATAGAGGATTGAAGATTGAGGATTGGTGTTTGAGGATTGACGATTGAGGATTGAGTATTGAGGATTGAGGATTGAGGATTGAGTATTGAGTATTGAGGATTGAGGATTGAGGATTGAACATTGATTACTGAGTGTTGAGGGCTGAGTGGTGAGAATTGATGTTTGTCGATAGAGATTTGAAGATTGCAGATTGAGCATTGAGTATTGAAAGCTGTGAATTCAGGATATTCTATTGAGGACTGAGGGTTGACAACCGATTGTTGAGGACTGAAGGCTGAAGCTTGAGGATTTAGGACTGAGTACTCAGAATTGAGGTTTGAGGACTGAGGATTGAGGATTAAAGATTGAGTATTGAGGATTGAAGATTGAGGATTGAGGAATGAGTATCGAGGATTGAGGATTGAGGATGAGGGCTGAGGGTTGAGGATTGAGGTTTGAGGACTGAGGACTGAGGATTGAGGATTGAGAATTGAGGATTGAGGATTGAGGATTGAGGATTGAAGATTCAGAATTGGGTATTGAGGATTCAAGAATGAGGATAGAGGATTGAGGATTGAGGACTGAGGATTGAAGATTGAGTATTGAGGATTGAAGACTGACGATTGAGGATTGAGAATTGAGGATTGAGTATTGAGCATTGAGGATTGCAGATTGAGCATTGAGGATTGAAGTTTGAGGATTGAGGATCGAGTGTTGAGGATTGATGATTGAGCATTGAGTATTGAGGATTGAGGATTGAGGATTGAGGATTGAGGGTTGAAGATTGAGTATTGAGGATTGGAGATTGAGGATCGAGGATTGAGGATTGAGAATTGAGGATGAGGTTTGAGGGTTGAGGGTTGAGGCTTGAGGGCTGAGGACTGAGGATTGAGGATTGAGGATTGAGGATTGCAGATTGAGGATTGAAGATTGAGGATTGGGGACTGAGGATGATGATTGAGGATTGAGGATTGAGGATTGAGAATTGAGGATTGAGGATTGAGGATTGAAGATTGAGGATATGGTATTGGGGATTGAAGAATGAGTATTGAGGATTGAGGATTGAGGATTGAGGATTGTAGATTGAGTATTGAGGATTGAAGATTGAGGATTGAGGATTGAGGGTTGAGGATTGGGGATTGAAGATTGGGGTTGGGGATTGAGGATTGGCGGTTGAGGATTGAGTATTGAGGATTGAGAATTGAGGATTCGGGATTGAAGATTGAGTATTGAGGATTGAAGATTGACGATTGAGGATTGAGGATTGAGTATTGAGGATTGAGAATTGAGGATTGAGGATTGAAGATTGAGTATTGAGGATTGAAGATTGTTGACTGAGTGTTGAGGGTTGAGTGATGAGAATTGATGTTTGTGGATTGAGATTTGAAGATTGAAGAATGGGGATTGAGTATTGAATACTGTGAATTGAGGATATTCTATTGAGGATTGAGGATTGACAATTGATTGTTGAGGACTGAGGGCTGAAGGCTGAGGATTCAGGATTGAGGATTCGGGATTGAGGTTTCAGGACTGAGGATTGAGGGTTAAGGATTGAGGATTGAGGATTGAGGATTTGGCATTGAGGACTGAGGATTGAGGATTGAGGATTGAGGATTGAGGATTGAGGATTGAAGATTGAGTATTGAGTATTTAAGATTGAGGATTGAGGATTGAGTATTGAGGATTGAGAATTGAGGATTGAGAATTGAGGATTGAGGATTGAGGATTGAAGATTGAGGATTGGGTATTGAGGAGTGACGAATTAGGATTGAGGATTGAGGATTGAGGATTGAGGATTGCAGATTGAGGATTGGGGATTGAGGATTGAGGATTGAGGATTGAGTATTGAGTAATGAGGATTGAGAATAGAGGATTGAAGATTGAGGATTGGTGTTTGAGGATTGACGATTGAGGATTGAGTATTGAGGATTGAGGATTGAGGATTGAAGATTGAGTATTGAGATTGAGGATTCAGGATTGAGGATTGAGGATAGAGGATTGAGTATTGAGGATTGAGGATTGAAGATTGAGTATTGAGTATTTAAGATTGAGGATTGAGGATTGAGGATTGAGGATTGAGAATTGAGGATTGAGGATTGAGGATCGAAGATTGAGGATTGGGTATTGAGGAGTGACGAATTAGGATTGAGGATTGAGGATTGAGGATTGAGGATTGCAGATTGAGTATTGAGGATTGAAGATTGAGGATTGAGGATTGAGGATTGAGGATTGAGGGCTGAGGATTGAGGATTAAGGATTGAAGATTGAGGATTGAGTATTGAGTATTGAGGATTGAGGATTGAGGATTGAACATTGATTACTGAGTGTTGAGGGTTGAGTGGTGAGAATTGATGTTTGTCGATAGAGATTTGAAGATTGCAGATTGAGCATTGAGTATTAAAAGCTCTGAATTCAGGATATTCTATTGAGGACTGAGGATTGACAACCGATTGTTGAGGACTGAAGGCTGAAGCTTGAGGATTCAGGACTGAGTACTCAGAATTGAGGTTTGAGGACTGAGGATTGAGGATTAAAGATTGAGTATTGAGGATTGAGGATTGAGGATTGAGGATTGAGTATCGAGGATTGAGGATTGAGGATGAGGGTTGAGGGTTGAGGATTGAGGTTTGAGGACTGAGGACTGAGGATTGAGGATTGAGAATTGAGGATTGAGGATTGAGGATTGAAGATTCAGAATTGGGTATTGAGGATTCAAGAATGAGGATAGAGGATTGAGGATTGAGGACTGAGGATTGAAGATTGAGTATTGAGGATTGAAGACTAACGATTGAGGATTGAGAATAGAGGATTGAGTATAGAGCATTGAGGCTTGCAGATTGAGCATTGAGGATTGATGTTTGAGGATTGAGGATTGAGGATTGAGGATTGAGGGTTGAAGATTGAGGATTGGGTATTGAGGATTGAAGAATGAGGATTGGGTATTGAGGACTGAGGACTGGGAATTGAAGATTGAGTATTGAGGATTGAAAATTGACGATTGAGTATTGAGAATTGAGGATTGAGTTATGAGGATTGAACATTGATTACTGAGTGTTGAGGGCTGAGTGGTGAGAATTGATGTTTGTCGATAGAGATTTGAAGATTGCAGATTGAGCATTGAGTATTGAAAGCTGTGAATTCAGGGTATTCTATTGAGGACTGAGGGTTGACAACCGATTGTTGAGGACTGAAGGCTGAAGCTTGAGGATTCAGGACTGAGTACTCAGAATTGAGGTTTGAGGACTGAGGATTGAGGATTAAAGATTGAGTATTGAGGATTGAAGATTGAGGATTGAGGATTGAGTATCGAGGATTGAGGATTGAGGATGAGGGCTGAGGGTTGAGGATTGAGGTTTGAGGACTGAGGACTGAGGATTGAGGATTGAAAATTGAGGATTGAGCATTGAGGATTGAGGATTCAAGGTTGAGCATTGAGGATTGAAGGTTGAGGATTGAGGATTGAGGATAGAGGATTGAGGATTGAATATTGAGGATTGGGGACTGAATGTTGAGGGTTGATGATTGAAAATTGAGGATTGGGTATTGAGGATTGAGGATTGAGAATTGTGGATTGAGGATTGAGGATTGAGGATTGAGGATTGAGGATTGAAGGTTGAACATTGATGAATGAAGATTGAGGATTGAAGATTGAGGATTGAAGATTGAGGATTGAGGATTGAGGATTGAGGATTGAGAATAGAGGATTGAAGATTGAGGATTGGTGTTTGAGGATTGACGATTGAGGATTGAGTATTGAGGATTGAGGATTGAGGATTGAGGATTGAGTATTGAGTATTGAGGATTGAGGATTGAGGATTGAAGATTGAGGATTGGGTATTGAGGAGTGACGAATTAGGCTTGAGGATTGAGGATTGAGGATTGAGGATTGCAGATTGAGTATTGATGATTGAAGATTGAGGATTGAGGATTGAGGATTGAGGATTGAGGACTGAGGATTGAGGATTGAGGATTGAAGATTGAGTACTGAGGATTTAAGGTTGAGGGTTGAGGATTGAGGATTGAGGATTGAGAATAGAGGATTGAAGATTGAGGATTGGTGTTTGAGGATTGACGATTGAGGATTGAGTATTGAGGATTGAGGATTGAGGATTGAGGATTGAGTATTGAGTATTGAGGATTGAGGATTGAGGATTGAACATTGATTACTGAGTGTTGAGGGCTGAGTGGTGAGAATTGATGTTTGTCGATAGAGATTTGAAGATTGCAGATTGAGCATTGAGTATTGAAAGCTGTGAATTCAGGATATTCTATTGAGGACTGAGGGTTGACAACCGATTGTTGAGGACTGAAGGCTGAAGCTTGAGGATTTAGGACTGAGTACTCAGAATTGAGGTTTGAGGACTGAGGATTGAGGATTAAAGATTGAGTATTGAGGACTGAAGATTGAGGATTGAGGATTGAGTATCGAGGATTGAGGATTGAGGATGAGGGCTGAGGGTTGAGGATTGAGGTTTGAGGACTGAGGACTGAGGATTGAGGATTGAGAATTGAGGATTGAGGATTGAGGATTGAGGATTGAAGATTCAGAATTGGGTATTGAGGATTCAAGAATGAGGATAGAGGATTGAGGATTGAGGACTGAGGATTGAAGATTGAGTATTGAGGTTTGAAGACTGACGATTGAGGATTGAGAATTGAGGATTGAGTATTGAGCATTGAGGATTGCAGATTGAGCATTGAGGATTGAAGTTTGAGGATTGAGGATCGAGGATTGAGGATTGAGGATTGAATATTGAGGATTGGGGACTGAGTGTTGAGGGTTTAGTGATGAGAATTGATGTTTGTGGATAGAGGTTTGAAGATCGCAGATTGAGTATTGAGTATTGAAAACTGTGGACTGAGGATATTCTGTTGAGGATTGAGGATTGACAACTGATTGTTGTGGACTGAGGGCTGAATGTTGAGGATTCAGGACTGAGGACTCGGAATTGAGAATTGAGGACTGAGGATTGAGGATTAAAGATTGAGTATTGAGGATTGACGATTGAGGATTGAGTATTGAGGATTGAGGATTGAGGATTGAGGATTGAGTATTGAGTATTGAGGATTGAGGATTGAGGATTGAACATTGATTACTGAGTGTTGAGGGTTGAGTGGTGAGAATTGATGTTTGTCGATAGAGATTTGAAGATTGCAGATTGAGCATTGAGTATTGAAAGCTGTGATTTCAGGATATTCTATTGAGGACTGAGGATTGACAAACGATTGTTGAGGACTGAAGGCTGGAGCTTGAGGATTCAGGACTGAGGACTCAGAATTGAGGTTTGAGGACTGAGGATTGAGAATTAACGATTGAGTATTGCGGATTGAAGATTGAGGATTGAGGATTGAGTATCGAGGATTGAGGATTGAGGATGAGGGCTGAGGGTTGAGGATTGAGGTTTGAGGACTGAGGACTGAGGATTGAGGATTGAGAATTGAGGATTGAGGACTGGGGATTGAGGATTGAAGATTGAGAATTAAGGATTGATGATTGGGGATTGAGGATCTAGGATTGGAGATTGATTATTGAGGATTGAAGATTGAGGATTGAGGATTTAGGATTGAGAATTGAGAATTGAGAATTGAGGACGAGGACTGAGGATTGAGGATTGAGGTTTGAGGTATGAGGATTCAGGATTGAGGATTGAGGATTGAGGATTGAGGATTGAGGATTGAGTATTGAGGATGAGGTTTGAGGGTTGAGGATTGAGGTTTGAGGAATAAGGACGGAGGATTGAGGACTGAGGGTTGAGGATTGAAGGTTGAATATTGATGATTGAAGGTTGAGGATTGAGGATTGAGGGTTGTGGATTGAGGACGAGGTCTGAGGGTTGGGTATTGATGCTTGAGGTCTGAGGATTGAGGATTGAGGATTGCGAATTGAGGCTTGAGGATTGAGGATTGAAGATTGAGGATTCAGGATTGAAGATTGAGGATTGGCAATTGAGGATTGACGATTGAGGATTGAGTATTGAGGACTGAGAATTGAGGATTGAGGATTGAAGATTGAGTATTGAGGATTGAAGATTGTTGACTGAGTGTTGAGGGTTGAGTGATGAGAATTGATGTTTGTGGATTGAGATTTGAAGATTGAAGAATGGGGATTGAGTATTGAATACTGTGAATTGAGGATATTCTATTGAGGATTGAGGATTGACAATTGATTGTTGAGGACTGAGGGCTGAAGGCTGAGGATTCAGGATTGAGGATTCGGGATTGAGGTTTCAGTACTGAGGATTGAGGGTTAAGGATTGAGGATTGAGGATTGAGGATTTGGGATTGAGGACTGAGGATTGAGGATTGAGGATTGAGGATTGAAAATTGAGGATTGAAGATTGAGGATTGGTGCTTGAGGATTGACGATTGAGGATTGAGTATTGAGGATTGAGGATTGAGGATTGAGGATTGAGGATTGAGGATTGAAGATTGAGTATTGAGGATTGAATATTGAGGATTGAGAATACAGGATTGAGGATTCGGTATTGAGGTTTCAGGACTGAGGATTGAGGGTTGAGGATTGAGGATTGAGGATTGAGGATTGAGGATTGAGGATTGAAGATTGAGTATTGAGGATTGAAGAATGAGGGTTGAAGATTGAGTATTGAGGAATGAAGATTGAGGATTGAGGATTGAGGATTAAGGATTGAGGATTGAGTATTGAGGATTGAGGATTGAAGATTGAGTATTGAGGATTGAAGAATGAGGGTTGAAGATTGAGTATTGAGGAATGAAGATTGAGGATTGAGGATTGAGGATTAAGGATTGAGGATTGAGGATTGAGGATTGAGGATTGAAGATTGAGTATTGAGGATTGACGATTGGGGATTGAGGATTGAAGATTGAGGATTGAGGATTGAGGGTTGAGGATTGAGGATTGAAGATTGCGGATTGGGGACTGAGTGTTGAGGGTTGAGTGATGAGGATTGATGTTTGCGGATAGAGACTAGAGGATTGCAGATTGAGTATTGCGTACTGAAGCCTGCGAATTGTGGATATTCTATTGTGGATTGAGGATTGACAACTGATTGTTGAGGGCTGAGGGCTGAAGATTGAGGATTCAGGATTGAGGATTCGGGATTGAGGTTTCAGGACTGAGAATGGAGGGTTGAGGAATTAGGATTGAGGATTGAGGATTGAGGATTGAGGACTGAGGATTGAGGATTGAGGATTGAGGATTGAGGATTGAGGATTGAGGATTGAGGATTGAAGATTGAGGGTTTGGTATTGAGGATTGAACATTGAGGATTGAGGATTGAGGATTGAGGATTGAGGATTGAGGATTGAGGATTGAACATTGATGATTGAAGATCGAGGATTGAGGATTGAGTGTTGTGGATTGAGGACGAGGACTGAGGGTTGAGTATTGATGTTTGAGGTCTGAGGATTGAGGATTGAGTAATGAGAATTGAGCATTGAGGATTGAGGATTGAAGATTGAGGATTGGGTGTTGCGAATTGAAGAATGACGATTGAGGATTGAGGATTGAGTATTGAGGATTGAAGATTGAGTATTGGGGATTGAAGGTTGAGAATTGAGGATTGAGGATTGAGGATTGAGGATTGAGGATTGAGGATTGAGATTGAAGATTGAAGATTGAGTATTGATGATTGAAGATTGAGGATTGAGGATTGAAGATTGAGTATTGAGGATTGAAGATTGAGGATTGAGGATTGAGGATTGAAGATTGAGGACTGAGCGTTGAGGGTTGAGTGATGAGAATTGATGTTTGTGGATAGAGATTTGAAGACTGCAGATTGAGTATTGAGTATTGAAAACTGTGAATTGTGGATACTCTATTGAGGATTGATGATTGACAACTGATTGTTGAGGACTGAGAGCTGAAGGTTGAGGATTCAGGACTGAGGAATCAGAATTGAGGTTTGAGGGCTGAGGATTGTGGATTAAAGATTGAGTATTGAGGATTGAAGATTGAGGATTGAGGTTTGTGGATTGAAGATTGAGGATTGAGGATGAGGGTTGAGGGTTGAGGTTTGAGGTTTGAGGACTAAGGTCTGAGGATTGAGGATTGAGAATTGAGGATTGAGGATTGAGGATTGAGGATTGAGGTTTGGGTATTGAGGATTGAAGAATGAGGATTGAGGATTGAGGATTGAGGATTGAGGATTGAAGACTGAGTATTGAGGATTGAAGGTTGACGATTGAGGATTGAGAATTGAGAATTGAGAATTGAGGATTGAGGATTGAAGTTTGGGGATTGATGATCTAGGATTGGACATAGATTATTGACGATTGAAGATTGAGGATTGAGGATTGAGGATTGAGAATTGAGAATTGAGGATGAGGACTGAGGGTTGAGGATTGAGGTTTGAGGGACGAGGATTGAGGATTGAGGATTGAGGATTGAGGACTGAGGATTGAAGATTGAGTATTGAGGATTGATTATTGAGGATTGAGGATTGAGGATTGATGATTGAGGATTGAGGATTGAGGATTGGGGATTGTGGATTGAAGGTTGAATATTGATGAATGAAAATTGAGGATTGATGTTTGAGTGTTGTGAATTGCGGACGAGGACTGAGGGTTGAGTATTGATGTTTGAGGTCTGAGGATTGCGGATTGAGGATTGAGAATTGAGGATTGAGGATTGAGGATTGAGGATTGAGGATTGAGGATTGAGGATTGAAGATTGAGTATTGAGGATTGAAGATTGAGGATTGGGAATTGAGGATTGAGGATTGAGGATTGAGGATTGAGGATTGAGGATTGAAGATTGAGGATTGAGGATTGAAGATTGAGGATTGGGAATTGAGGATTGACGATTGAGGATTGAGTATTGAGGATTGAGAATTGAGGATTGAGGATTGAACATTGAGGACTGAGTGTTGAGGGTTGAGTGATGAGAATTGATGTTTGTGGATAGAGATTTGAAGATTGCAGATTGAGTATTGAGTATTGAAAACTGTGAATTGGTGATATTCGATTGAGGATTGAGGATTGACAATTGATTGTTGAGGACTGAGGGCTGAAGGCTGAGGATTCAGGATTGAGGATTCGGGATTGAGGTTTCAGGACTGAGGATTGAGGGTTAAGGATTGAGGATTGAGGATTGAGGATTTGGCATTGAGGACTGAGGATTGAGGATTGAGGATTGAGGATTGAGGATTGAGGATTGAAGATTGAGTATTGAGTATTTAAGATTGAGGATTGAGGATTGAGTATTGAGGATTGAGAATTGAGGATTGAGAATTGAGGATTGAGGATTGAGGATTGAAGATTGAGGATTGGGTATTGAGGAGTGACGAATTAGGATTGAGGATTGAGGATTGAGGATTGAGGATTGCAGATTGAGGATTGGGGATTGAGGATTGAGGATTGAGGATTGAGTATTGAGTAATGAGGATTGAGAATAGAGGATTGAAGATTGAGGATTGGTGTTTGAGGATTGACGATTGAGGATTGAGTATTGAGGATTGAGGATTGAGGATTGAAGATTGAGTATTGAGATTGAGGATTCAGGATTGAGGATTGAGGATAGAGGATTGAGTATTGAGGATTGAGGATTGAAGATTGAGTATTGAGTATTTAAGATTGAGGATTGAGGATTGAGGATTGAGGATTGAGAATTGAGGATTGAGGATTGAGGATCGAAGATTGAGGATTGGGTATTGAGGAGTGACGAATTAGGATTGAGGATTGTGGATTGAGGATTGAGGATTGCAAATTGAGTATTGAGGATTGAAGATTGAGGATTGAGGATTGAGGATTGAGGATTGAGGGCTGAGGATTGAGGATTAAGGATTGAAGATTGAGGATTGAGTATTGAGTATTGAGGATTGAGGATTGAGGATTGAACATTGATTACTGAGTGTTGAGGGTTGAGTGGTGAGAATTGATGTTTGTCGATAGAGATTTGAAGATTGCAGATTGAGCATTGAGTATTGAAAGCTCTGAATTCAGGATATTCTATTGAGGACTGAGGATTGACAACCGATTGTTGAGGACTGAAGGCTGAAGCTTGAGGATTCAGGACTGAGTACTCAGAATTGAGGTTTGAGGACTGAGGATTGAGGATTAAAGATTGAGTATTGAGGATTGAGGATTGAGGATTGAGGATTGAGTATCGAGGATTGAGGATTGAGGATGAGGGCTGAGGGTTGAGGATTGAGGTTTGAGGACTGAGGACTGAGGATTGAGGATTGAGAATTGAGGATTGAGGATTGAGGATTGAAGATTCAGAATTGGGTATTGAGGATTCAAGAATGAGGATAGAGGATTGAGGATTGAGGACTGAGGATTGAAGATTGAGTATTGAGGATTGAAGACTAACGATTGAGGATTGAGAATAGAGGATTGAGTATAGAGCATTGAGGCTTGCAGATTGAGCATTGAGGATTGATGTTTGAGGATTGAGGATTGAGGATTGAGGATTGAGGGTTGAAGATTGAGGATTGGGTATTGAGGATTGAAGAATGAGGATTGGGTATTGAGGACTGAGGACTGGGAATTGAAGATTGAGTATTGAGGATTGAAAATTGACGATTGAGTATTGAGAATTGAGGATTGAGTTATGAGGATTGAACATTGATTACTGAGTGTTGAGGGCTGAGTGGTGAGAATAGATGTTTGTCGATAGAGATTTGAAGATTGCAGATTGAGCATTGAGTATTGAAAGCTGTGAATTCAGGGTATTCTATTGAGGACTGAGGGTTGACAACCGATTGTTGAGGACTGAAGGCTGAAGCTTGAGGATTCAGGACTGAGTACTCAGAATTGAGGTTTGAGGACTGAGGATTGAGGATTAAAGATTGAGTATTGAGGATTGAAGATTGAGGATTGAGGATTGAGTATCGAGGATTGAGGATTGAGGATGAGGGCTGAGGGTTGAGAATTGAGGTTTGAGGACTGAGGACTGAGGATTGAGGATTGAGAATTGAGGATTGAGCATTGAGGATTGAGGATTCAAGGTTGAGCATTGAGGATTGAAGGTTGAGGATTGAGGATTGAGGATAGAGGATTGAGGATTGAATATTGAGGATTGGGGACTGAATGTTGAGGGTTGATGATTGAAAATTGAGGATTGGGTATTGAGGATTGAGGATTGAGAATTGTGGATTGAGGATTGAGGATTGAGGATTGAGGATTGAGGATTGAGGATTGAAGGTTGAACATTGATGAATGAAGATTGAGGATTGAAGATTGTGGATTGAAGATTGAGGATTGAGGATTGAGGATTGAGGATTGAGAATAGAGGATTGAAGATTGAGGATTGGTGTTTGAGGATTGACGATTGAGGATTGAGTATTGAGGATTGAGGATTGAGGATTGAGGATTGAGTATTGAGTATTGAGGATTGAGGATTGAGGATTGAAGATTGAGGATTGGGTATTGAGGAGTGACGAATTAGGCTTGAGGATTGAGGATTGAGGATTGAGGATTGCAGATTGAGTATTGATGATTGAAGATTGAGGATTGAGGATTGAGGATTGAGGATTGAGGACTGAGGATTGAGGATTGAGGATTGAAGATTGAGTACTGAGGATTTAAGGTTGAGGGTTGAGGATTGAGGATTGAGGATTGAGAATAGAGGATTGAAGATTGAGGATTGGTGTTTGAGGATTGACGATTGAGGATTGAGTATTGAGGATTGAGGATTGAGGATTGAGGATTGAGTATTGAGTATTGAGGATTGAGGATTGAGGATTGAGAATTGAGGATTGAGTATTGAGCATTGAGGATTGCAGATTGAGCATTGAGGATTGAAGTTTGAGGATTGAGGATCGAGGATTGAGGATTGAGGATTGAATATTGAGGATTGGGGACTGAGTGTTGAGGGCTGAGTGGTGAGAATTGATGTTTGTCGATAGAGATTTGAAGATTGCAGATTGAGCATTGAGTATTGAAAGCTGTGAATTCAGGATATTCTATTGAGGACTGAGGGTTGACAACCGATTGTTGAGGACTGAAGGCTGAAGCTTGAGGATTTAGGTCTGAGTACTCAGAATTGAGGTTTGAGGACTGAGGATTGAGGATTAAAGATTGAGTATTGAGGATTGAAGATTGAGGATTGAGGATTGAGTATCGAGGATTGAGGATTGAGGATGAGGGCTGAGGGTTGAGGATTGAGGTTTGAGGACTGAGGACTGAGGATTGAGGATTGAGAATTGAGGATTGAGGATTGAGGATTGAGGATTGAAGATTCAGAATTGGGTATTGAGGATTCAAGAATGAGGATAGAGGATTGAGGATTGAGGACTGAGGATTGAAGATTGAGTATTGAGGTTTGAAGACTGACGATTGAGGATTGAGAATTGAGGATTGAGTATTGAGCATTGAGGATTGCAGATTGAGCATTGAGGATTGAAGTTTGAGGATTGAGGATCGAGGATTGAGGATTGAGGATTGAATATTGAGGATTGGGGGCTGAGTGTTGAGGGTTTAGTGATGAGAATTGATGTTTGTGGATAAAGGTTTGAAGATCGCAGATTGAGTATTGAGTATTGAAAACTGTGGACTGAGGATATTCTGTTGAGGATTGAGGATTGACAACTGATTGTTGTGGACTGAGGGCTGAATGTTGAGGATTCAGGACTGAGGACTCGGAATTGAGAATTGAGGACTGAGGATTGAGGATTAAAGATTGAGTATTGAGGATTGACGATTGAGGATTGAGTATTGAGGATTGAGGATTGAGGATTGAGGATTGAGTATTGAGTATTGAGGATTGAGGATTGAGGATTGAACATTGATTACTGAGTGTTGAGGGTTGAGTGGTGAGAATTGATGTTTGTCGATAGAGATTTGAAGATTGCAGATTGAGCATTGAGTATTGAAAGCTGTGATTTCAGGATATTCTATTGAGGACTGAGGATTGACAAACGATTGTTGAGGACTGAAGGCTGGAGCTTGAGGATTCAGGACTGAGGACTCAGAATTGAGGTTTGAGGACTGAGGATTGAGAATTAACGATTGAGTATTGAGGATTGAAGATTGAGGATTGAGGATTGAGTATCGAGGATTGAGGATTGAGGATGAGGGCTGAGGGTTGAGGATTGAGGTTTGAGGACTGAGGACTGAGGATTGAGGATTGAGAATTGAGGATTGAGGACTGGGGATTGAGGATTGAAGATTGAGAATTAAGGATTGATGATTGGGGATTGAGGATCTAGGATTGGAGATTGATTATTGAGGATTGAAGATTGAGGATTGAGGATTTAGGATTGAGAATTGAGAATTGAGAATTGAGGACGAGGACTGAGGATTGAGGATTGAGGTTTGAGGTATGAGGATTCAGGATTGAGGATTGAGGATTGAGGATTGAGGATTGAGGATTGAGTATTGAGGATGAGGTTTGAGGGTTGAGGATTGAGGTTTGAGGAATAAGGACGGAGGATTGAGGACTGAGGGTTGAGGATTGAAGGTTGAATATTGATGATTGAAGGTTGAGGATTGAGGATTGAGGGTTGTGGATTGAGGACGAGGTCTGAGGGTTGGGTATTGATGCTTGAGGTCTGAGGATTGAGGATTGAGGATTGCGAATTGAGGCTTGAGGATTGAGGATTGAAGATTGAGGATTCAGGATTGAAGATTGAGGATTGGCAATTGAGGATTGACGATTGAGGATTGAGTATTGAGGACTGAGAATTGAGGATTGAGGATTGAAGATTGAGTATTGAGGATTGAAGATTGTTGACTGAGTGTTGAGGGTTGAGTGATGAGAATTGATGTTTGTGGATTGAGATTTGAAGATTGAAGAATGGGGATTGAGTATTGAATACTGTGAATTGAGGATATTCTATTGAGGATTGAGGATTGACAATTGATTGTTGAGGACTGAGGGCTGAAGGCTGAGGATTCAGGATTGAGGATTCGGGATTGAGGTTTCAGTACTGAGGATTGAGGGTTAAGGATTGAGGATTGAGGATTGAGGATTTGGGATTGAGGACTGAGGATTGAGGATTGAGGATTGAGGATTGAGGATTGAGGATTGAAGATTGAGTATTGAGTATTTAAGATTGAGGATTGAGGATTGAGGATTGAGGATTGAGGATTGAGAATTGAGGATTGAGAATTGAGGATTGAGGATTGAGGATTGAAGATTGAGGATTGGGTATTGAGGAGTGACGAATTAGGATTGAGGATTGAGGATTGAGGATTGAGGATTGCAGATTGAGTATTGAGGATTGAAGATTGAGGATTGAGGATTGAGGATTGAGGATTGAGGACTGAGGATTGAGGATTGAGGATTGAAGATTGAGTATTGAGGATTGAAGATTGAGGATTGAGGATTGAGGATTGAGGATTGAGAATAGAGGATTGAAGATTGAGGATTGGTGCTTGAGGATTGACGATTGAGGATTGAGTATTGAGGATTGAGGATTGAGGATTGAGGATTGAGGATTGAGGATTGAAGATTGAGTATTGAGGATTGAATATTGAGGATTGAGAATACAGGATTGAGGATTCGGTATTGAGGTTTCAGGACTGAGGATTGAGGGTTGAGGATTGAGGATTGAGGATTGAGGATTGAGGATTGAGGATTGAAGATTGAGTATTGAGGATTGAAGAATGAGGGTTGAAGATTGAGTATTGAGGAATGAAGATTGAGGATTGAGGATTGAGGATTAAGGATTGAGGATTGAGTATTGAGGATTGAGGATTGAAGATTGAGTATTGAGGATTGAAGAATGAGGGTTGAAGATTGAGTATTGAGGAATGAAGATTGAGGATTGAGGATTGAGGATTAAGGATTGAGGATTGAGGATTGAGGATTGAGGATTGAAGATTGAGTATTGAGGATTGACGATTGGGGATTGAGGATTGAAGATTGAGGATTGAGGATTGAGGGTTGAGGATTGAGGATTGAAGATTGCGGATTGGGGACTGAGTGTTGAGGGTTGAGTGATGAGGATTGATGTTTGCGGATAGAGACTAGAGGATTGCAGATTGAGTATTGCGTACTGAAGCCTGCGAATTGAGGATATTCTATTGTGGATTGAGGATTGACAACTGATTGTTGAGGGCTGAGGGCTGAAGATTGAGGATTCAGGATTGAGGATTCGGGATTGAGGTTTCAGGACTGAGAATGGAGGGTTGAGGAATTAGGATTGAGGATTGAGGATTGAGGATTGAGGACTGAGGATTGAGGATTGAGGATTGAGGATTGAGGATTGAGGATTGAGGATTGAGGATTGAAGATTGAGGATTTGGTATTGAGGATTGAACATTGAGGATTGAGGATTGAGGATTGAGGATTGAGGATTGAGGATTGAACATTGAATATTGATGATTGAAGATCGAGGATTGAGGATTGAGTGTTGTGGATTGAGGACGAGGACTGAGGGTTGAGTATTGATGTTTGAGGTCTGAGGATTGAGGATTGAGTATTGAGAATTGAGCATTGAGGATTGAGGATTGAAGATTGAGGATTGGGTGTTGCGAATTGAAGAATGACGATTGAGGATTGAGGATTGAGTATTGAGGATTGAAGATTGAGTATTGGGGATTGAAGGTTGAGAATTGAGGATTGAGGATTGAGGATTGAGGATTGAGGATTGAGGATTGAGATTGAAGATTGAAGATTGAGTATTGATGATTGAAGATTGAGGATTGAGGATTGAGGATTGAAGATTGAGGATTGGGTGTTGAGGATTGAAGAATGAGGATTGAGGATTGAGGATTGAAGATTGAGGGTTGAAGATTGAGTATTGAGGATTGAAGATTGAGGATTGAGGATTGAGGATTGAGGATTGAGGATTGAGGACTGAGGACTGAGGATTGAAGATTGAGTATCGAGGATTGACGATTGGGGATTGTGGATTGAGGATTGAGGATTGAGGATTGAAGATTGAGGATTGAGGAATGAAGATTGAGGATTGGGAATTCAGGATTGACGATTGAGGATTGAGTATTGAGGATTGAGAATTGAGGGTTGAGGATTGAACATTGAGGACTGAGTGTTGAGGGTTGAGTGATGAGAATTGATGTTTGTGGATAGAGATTTGAAGATTGCAGATTGAGTATTGAGTATTGAAAACTGTGAATTGGTGATATTCTATTGAGGATTGAGGATTGACAACTGATTGTTGAGGACTGAGGGATGAAGATTGAGAATTCAGGATTGAGGATTCAGGATTGAGGATTGAGGATTGAGGATTGAGAATTGAGGATTGAGGATTGAGGATTGAGGATTGAGGATTGAGGATTGAGGATTGAGGATTGGGTATTGAGGATTGAGGATTGAGGATTGGGGATTGATGATTGAGGATTGAGGATTGAGGATTGAGGATTGATGATTGAGGATTGAAGGTTGAATATTGATGAATGAAGGTTGAGGATTGAGGATTGAGGGTTGTGGATTGCGGACGAGGACTGAGGGTTGAGTATTTACGTTTGAGGTCTGAGGATTGAGTATTGAGAATTGAGGATTGAGGATTGAGGATTGAAGATTGAGGATTGGGTATTGAGGAGTGACGAATTAGGATTGAGGACTGAGGATTGAAGATTGAGTATTGATGATTGAAGGTTGACGATTGAGGATTGAGAATTGAGGATTGAGTATTGAGGATTGAGGAATCAAGGTTGAGCATTGAGGATTGAAGGTTGAGGATTGAGGATTGAATATTGAGGATTGGGGCCTGAGTGTTGAGGGTTGAGTGACGAGAATTGATGTTTGTGCATAGAGATTTGAAGATTGCAGATTGAGTATGGAGTATTGAAAACTGTGAATTGGTGATATTCTATTGAGGATTGAGGATTGACAACTGATTGTTGAGGACTAAGGGCTGAAGATTGAGGATTCAGGATTGAGGATTCAGGATTGAGGATTCAGGATTGAGGTTTGAGGATTGAGGATTGAGGATTGAGGATTGAGGATTGAGGATTGAGGATTGAGGATTGGGTATTGAGGATTGAGGATTGAGGATTGGGGATTGATGATTGAGGATTGAGGATTGAGGATTGAGGATTGATGATTGAGGATTGAAGGTTGAATATTGATGAATGAAGGTTGAGGATTGAGGATTGAGGGTTGTGGATTGCGGACGAGGACTGAGGGTTGAGTATTTACGTTTGAGGTCTGAGGATTGAGTATTGAGAATTGAGGATTGAGGATTGAGGATTGAAGATTGAGGATTGGGTATTGAGGAGTGACGAATTAGGATTGAGGACTGAGGATTGAAGATTGAGTATTGATGATTGAAGGTTGACGATTGAGGATTGAGAATTGAGGATTGAGTATTGAGGATTGAGGAATCAAGGTTGAGCATTGAGGATTGAAGGTTGAGGATTGAGGATTGAATATTGAGGATTGGGGCCTGAGTGTTGAGGGTTGAGTGACGAGAATTGATGTTTGTGCATAGAGATTTGAAGATTGCAGATTGAGTATGGAGTATTGAAAACTGTGAATTGGTGATATTCTATTGAGGATTGAGGATTGACAACTGATTGTTGAGGACTAAGGGCTGAAGATTGAGGATTCAGGATTGAGGATTCAGGATTGAGGATTCAGGATTGAGGTTTGAGGATTGAGGATTGCAGATTGAGAATTGAGGATTGAGGATTGAAGATTGAGTATTGAGGATTGAAGATTGAGGATTGAGGATTGAGGATTGAGTATTGAAGATTGAGGACTGAGTGTTGAGGGTTGAGTGATGAGAATTGATGTTTGTGGATAGAGATTTGAAGATTGCAGATTGAGTATTGAGTATTGAAAACTGTGAATTGGTGATATTCTATTGAGGATTGAGGATTGACAACTGATTGTTGAGGAGTGAGGGCCGAAGGTTGAGGATTCATGGTTGAGGATTCAGGATTGAGGTTTGAGGACTGAGGATTGAGGATTGAGGATTGAGGATTGAGGATTGAGGATTGAAGATTGTGGATTTAGTATTTTGTATTGAGGACTGAGGATTGAGGATTGAGGATTGATGATTGAAGTTTGGATATTGATGAATGAAGATTGAGGATTGAGGATTGAGGGTTGTTGATTGCGGACGAGGAATGAGGGTTGAGTGTTGATGTTTGAGGTCTGAGGATTGAGGATTGAGGACGGAGAATTGAGGATTGAGGATTGAGGATTGAAGATTGAGGATTGGGTGTTGAGGATTGAAGAATGAGGATTGAGGATTGAGGATTGAAGATTGAGGGTTGAAGATTGAGTATTGAGGATTGAAGATTGAGGATTGAGGATTGAGGATTGAGGATTGAGGATTGAGGACTGAGGACTGAGGATTGAAGATTGAGTATCGAGGATTGACGATTGGGGATTGTGGATTGAGGATTGAGGATTGAGGATTGAAGATTGAGGATTGAGGAATGAAGATTGAGGATTGGGAATTCAGGATTGACGATTGAGGATTGAGTATTGAGGATTGAGAATTGAGGGTTGAGGATTGAAGATTGAGTATTGAGGATTGAAGATTGAGGATTTAGGATTGAGGATTGAAGATTGAGGACTGAGTGTTGAGGGTTGAGTGATGAGAATTGATGTTTGTGGATTGAGATTTGAAGATTGAAGAATGGGGATTGAGTATTGAAAACTGTGAATTGAGGATATTCTATTTAGGATTGAGGATTGACAATTGATTGTTGAGGACTGAGGGCTGAAGGTTGAGGATTCAGGATTGAGGATTCGGGATTGAGGTTTCAGGAATGAGGACTGAGGGTTGAGGACTGAGGATTGAGGATCGAGGATTTGGGATTGAGGATTGAGGATTGAGGATTTAGGATTGAGGATTGAGGATTGAGGATTGAGGATTGAAGATAGAGTATTGAGGATTGAAGGTTGAGGATTGAGGATTGAGGATTGAAGATTGAGAATTGAGGATTGAGTATTGAGGATAGAAGATTGAGGATTGGGAATTGAGGATTGAGGATTGAGAATTGAGGATTGAGGATTGAGGATTGAAGATTGAGGATTGGGTATTTAGGAGTGACGAATTAGGATTGAGGATTGAAGGTAGAGTATTGACGACTGAAGATTGAGGATTGAGGATTGAGGATTGAAGATTGAGGATTGGGTATTGAGGAGTGACGAATTAGGATTGAGGATTGAAGATAGAGTATTGACGATTGAAGATTGAGGATTGAGGATTGAGGATAGAGGATTGAGGATTGAAGATTGAGTATTGAGGATTGAAGATTGAGGATTGAGGATTGAGGATTGAGGATTCAGGATTCAGGATTGTGGATTGTGGATTGAGGATTGAAGATTGAGTATTGAGGATTGAAGAATGAGGGTTGAAGATTGAGTATTGAGGAATGAAGATTGAGGATTGAGGATTGAGGATTGGGTATTGAGGAGTGACGAATTAGGATTGAGGATTGAAGGTAGAGTATTGACGACTGAAGATTGAGGGTTGAGGATTGAGGATTGAAGATTGAGGATTGGGTATTGAGGAGTGACGAATTAGGATTGAGGATTGAAGATAGAGTATTGACGATTGAAGATTGAGGATTGAGGATTGAGGATAGAGGATTGAGGATTGAAGATTGAGTATTGAGGATTGAAGATTGAGGATTGAGGATTGAGGATTGAGGATTCAGGATTGAGGAGTGTGGATTGAGGATTGAAGATTGAGTATTGAGGATTGAAGATTGAGGACTGAGGATTTAGGATTGAGGATTGAGGATTGAAGATTGAGTGTTGAGGATTGATGATTGAGCATTGAGTATTGAGGATTGAGGATTGAGGATTGAGGATTGAGGATTGAGGATTGAGGATTGAAGATTGAGTATTGAGGATTGGAGATTGAGGATCGAGGATTGAGGATTGAGAATTGAGGATGAGGTTTGAGGGTTGAGGGTTGAGGCTTGAGGGCTGAGGACTGAGGATTGAGGATTGAGGATTGAGGATTGCAGATTGAGGATTGAAGATTGAGGATTGGGGACTGAGGATGATGATTGAGGATTGAGGATTGAGGATTGAGAATTGATGATTGAGGATTGAGGATTGAAGATTGACGATATGGTATTGAGGATTGAAGAATGAGTATTGAGGATTGAGGATTGAGGATTGAGGATTGCAGATTGAGTATTGAGGATTCAAGATTGAGGATTGAGGATTGAGGGTTGAGGATTGGGGATTGAAGATTGGGGTTGGGGATTGAGGATTGGCGGTTGAGGATTGAGTATTGAGGATTGAGAATTGAGGATTCGGGATTGAAGATTGAGTATTGAGGATTGAAGATTGACGATTGAGGATTGAGGATTGAGTATTGAGGATTGAGAATTGAGGATTGAGGATTGAAGATTGAGTATTGAGGATTGAAGATTGTTGACTGAGTGTTGAGGGTTGAGTGATGAGAATTGATGTTTGTGGATTGAGATTTGAAGATTGAAGAATGGGGATTGAGTATTGAATACTGTGAATTGAGGATATTCTAATGAGGATTGAGGATTGACAATTGATTGTTGAGGACTGAGGGCTGAAGGCTGAGGATTCAGGATTGAGGATTCGGGATTGAGGTTTCAGGACTGAGGATTTAGGGTTAAGGATTGAGGATTGAGGATTGAGGATTTGGCATTGAGGACTGAGGATTGAGGATTGAGGATTGAGGATTGAGGATTGAGGATTGAAGATTGAGTATTGAGTATTTAAGATTGAGGATTGAGGATTGAGTATTGAGGATTGAGAATTGAGGATTGAGAATTGAGGATTGAGGATTGAGGATTGAAGACTGAGGATTGGGTATTGAGGAGTGACGAATTAGGATTGAGGATTGAGGATTGAGGATTGAGGATTGCAGATTGAGGATTGGGGATTGAGGATTGAGGATTGAGGATTGAGTATTGAGTAATGAGGATTGAGAATAGAGGATTGAAGATTGAGGATTGGTGTTTGAGGATTGACGATTGAGGATTGAGTATTGAGGATTGAGGATTGAGGATTGAAGATTGAGTATTGAGATTGAGGATTCAGGATTGAGGATTGAGGATAGAGGATTGAGTATTGAGGATTGAGGATTGAAGATTGAGTATTGAGTATTTAAGATTGAGGATTGAGGATTGAGGATTGAGGATTGAGAATTGAGGATTGAGGATTGAGGATCGAAGATTGAGGATTGGGTATTGAGGAGTGACGAATTAGGATTGAGGATTGAGGATTGAGGATTGAGGATTGCAGATTGAGTATTGAGGATTGAAGATTGAGGATTGAGGATTGAGGATTGAGGATTGAGGGCTGAGGATTGAGGATTAAGGATTGAAGATTGAGTATTGAGGATTGAAAATTGAGGATTGAGGATTGAGGATTGAGGATTGAGAATAGAGGATTGAAGATTGAGGATTGGTGTTTGAGGATTGACGATTGAGGATTGAGTATTGAGGATTGAGGATTGAGGATTGAGGATTGAGTATTGAGTATTGAGGATTGAGGATTGAGGATTGAACATTGATTACTGAGTGTTGAGGGTTGAGTGGTGAGAATTGATGTTTGTCGATAGAGATTTGAAGATTGCAGATTGAGCATTGAGTATTGAAATCTCTGAATTCAGGATATTCTATTGAGGACTGAGGATTGACAACCGATTGTTGAGGACTGAAGGCTGAAGCTTGAGGATTCAGGACTGAGCACTCAGAATTGAGGTTTGAGGACTGAGGATTGAGGATTAAAGATTGAGTATTGAGGATTGAGGATTGAGGATTGAGGATTGAGTATCGAGGATTGAGGATTGAGGATGAGGGCTGAGGGTTGAGGATTGAGGTTTGAGGACTGAGGACTGAGGATTGAGGATTGAGAATTGAGGATTGAGCATTGAGGATTGAGGATTCAAGGTTGAGCATTGAGGATTGAAGGTTGAGGATTGAGGATTGAGGGTAGAGGATTGAGGATTGAATATTGAGGATTGGGGACTGAATGTTGAGGGTTGATGATTGAAAATTGAGGATTGGGTATTGAGGATTTAGGATTGAGAATTGTGGATTGAGGATTGAGGATTGAGGATTGAGGATTGAGGATTGAAGGTTGAACATTGATGAATGAAGATTGAGGATTGAAGATTGAGGATTGAAGATTGAGGATTGAGGATTGAGGATTGAGGATTGAGAATAGAGGATTGAAGATTGAGGATTGAGGATTGAGGATAGAGGATTCAGGATTGAAGATTGAGTATTGAGGATTGAAGATTGAGGATTGGGTATTTAGGAGTGACGAATTAGGATTGAGGATTGAAGGTAGAGTATTGACGACTGAAGATTGAGGATTGAGGATTGAGGATTGAAGATTGAGGATTGGGTATTGAGGAGTGACGAATTAGGATTGAGGATTGAAGATAGAGTATTGACGATTGAAGATTGAGGATTGAGGATTGAGGATAGAGGATTGAGGATTGAAGATTGAGTATTGAGGATTGAAGATTGAGGATTGAGGATTGGGGATTGAGGATTCAGGATTCAGGATTGTGGATTGTGGATTGAGGATTGAAGATTGAGTATTGAGGATTGAAGAATGAGGGTTGAAGATTGAGTATTGAGGAATGAAGATTGAGGATTGAGGATTGAGGATTGGGTATTGAGGAGTGACGAATTAGGATTGAGGATTGAAGGTAGAGTATTGACGACTGAAGATTGAGGATTGAGGATTGAGGATTGAAGATTGAGGATTGGGTATTGAGGAGTGACGAATTAGGATTGAGGATTGAAGATAGAGTATTGACGATTGAAGATTGAGGATTGAGGATTGAGGATAGAGGATTGAGGATTGAAGATTGAGTATTGAGGATTGAAGATTGAGGATTGAGGATTGAGGATTGAGGATTCAGGATTGAGGAGTGTGGATTGAGGATTGAAGATTGAGTATTGAGGATTGAAGATTGAGGACTGAGGATTTAGGATTGAGGATTGAGGATTGAAGATTGAGTGTTGAGGATTGATGATTGAGCATTGAGTATTGAGGATTGAGGATTGAGGATTGAGGATTGAGGATTGAGGATTGAGGATTGAAGATTGAGTATTGAGGATTGGAGATTGAGGATCGAGGATTGAGGATTGAGAATTGAGGATGAGGTTTGAGGGTTGAGGGTTGAGGCTTGAGGGCTGAGGACTGAGGATTGAGGATTGAGGATTGAGGATTGCAGATTGAGGATTGAAGATTGAGGATTGGGGACTGAGGATGATGATTGAGGATTGAGGATTGAGGATTGAGAATTGAGGATTGAGGATTGAGGATTGAAGATTGAGGATATGGTATTGAGGATTGAAGAATGAGTATTGAGGATTGAGGATTGAGGATTGAGGATTGCAGATTGAGTATTGAGGATTGAAGATTGAGGATTGAGGATTGAGGGTTGAGGATTGGGGATTGAAGATTGGGGTTGGGGATTGAGGATTGGCGGTTGAGGATTGAGTATTGAGGATTGAGAATTGAGGATTCGGGATTGAAGATTGAGTATTGAGGATTGAAGATTGACGATTGAGGATTGAGGATTGAGTATTGAGGATTGAGAATTGAGGATTGAGGATTGAAGATTGAGTATTGAGGATTGAAGATTGTTGACTGAGTGTTGAGGGTTGAGTGATGAGAATTGATGTTTGTGGATTGAGATTTGAAGATTGAAGAATGGGGATTGAGTATTGAATACTGTGAATTGAGTATATTCTATTGAGGATTGAGGATTGACAATTGATTGTTGAGGACTGAGGGCTGAAGGCTGAGGATTCAGGATTGAGGATTCGGGATTGAGGTTTCAGGACTGAGGATTGAGGGTTAAGGATTGAGGATTGAGGATTGAGGATTTGGCATTGAGGACTGAGGATTGAGGATTGAGGATTGAGGATTGAGGATTGAGGATTGAAGATTGAGTATTGAGTATTTAAGATTGAGGATTGAGGATTGAGTATTGAGGATTGAGAATTGAGGATTGAGAATTGAGGATTGAGGATTGAGGATTGAAGATTGAGGATTGGGTATTGAGGAGTGACGAATTAGGATTGAGGATTGAGGATTGAGGATTGAGGATTGCAGATTGAGGATTGGGGATTGAGGATTGACGATTGAGGATTGAGTATTGAGGATTGAGGATTGAGGATTGAAGATTGAGTATTGAGATTGAGGATTCAGGATTGAGGATTGAGGATAGAGGATTGAGTATTGAGGATTGAGGATTGAAGATTGAGTATTGAGTATTTAAGATTGAGGATTGAGGATTGAGGATTGAGGATTGAGAATTGAGGATTGAGGATTGAGGATCGAAGATTGAGGATTGGGTATTGAGGAGTGACGAATTAGGATTGAGGATTGAGGATTCAGGATTGAGGATTGCAGATTGAGTATTGAGGATTGAAGATTGAGGATTGAGGATTGAGGATTGACAATTGAGGGCTGAGGATTGAGGACTAAGGATTGAAGATTGAGTATTGAGGATTGAAAATTGAGGATTGAGGATTGAGGATTGAGGATTGAGAATAGAGTATTGAAGATTGAGGATTGGTGTTTGAGGATTGACGATTGAGGATTGAGTATTGAGGATTGAGGATTGAGGATTGAGGATTGAGTATTGAGTATTGAGGATTGAGGATTGAGGATTGAACATTGATTACTGAGTGTTGAGGGTTGAGTGGTGAGAATTGATGTTTGTCGATAGAGATTTGAAGATTGCAGATTGAGCATTGAGTATTGAAAGCTCTGAATTCAGGATATTCTATTGAGGACTGAGGATTGACAACCGATTGTTGAGGACTGAAGGCTGAAGCTTGAGGATTCAGGACTGAGTACTCAGAATTGAGGTTTGAGGACTGAGGATTGAGGATTAAAGATTGAGTATTGAGGATTGAGGATTGAGGATTGAGGATTGAGTATCGAGGATTGAGGATTGAGGATGAGGGCTGAGGGTTGAGGATTGAGGTTTGAGGACTGAGGACTGAGGATTGAGGATTGAGAATTGAGGATTGAGGATTGAGGATTGAAGATTCAGAATTGGGTATTGAGGATTCAAGAATGAGGATAGAGGATTGAGGATTGAGGACTGAGAATTGAAGATTGAGTATTGAGGATTGAAGACTAACGATTGAGGATTGAGAATAGAGGATTGATTATAGAGCATTGAAGCTTGCAGATTGAGCATTGAGGATTGATGTTTGAGGATTGAGGATTGAGGATTGAGGATTGAGGGTTGAAGATTGAGGATTGGGTATTGAGGATTGAAGAATGAGGATTGGGTATTGAGGACTGAGGACTGGGAATTGAAGATTGAGTATTGAGGATTGAAAATTGACGATTGAGTATTGAGAATTGAGGATTGAGTATTGAGGATTGAACATTGATTACTGAGTGTTGAGGGCTGAGTGGTGAGAATTGATGTTTGTCGATAGAGATTTGAAGATTGCAGATTGAGCATTGAGTATTGAAAGCTGTGAATTCAGGGTATTCTATTGAGGACTGAGGGTTGACAACCGATTGTTGAGGACTGAAGGCTGAAGCTTGAGGATTCAGGACTGAGTAATCAGAATTGAGGTTTGAGGACTGAGGATTGAGGATTAAAGATTGAGTATTGAGGATTGAAGATTGAGGATTGAGGATTGAGTATCGAGGATTGAGGATTGAGGATGAGGGCTGAGGGTTGAGGATTGAGGTTTGAGGACTGAGGACTGAGGATTGAGGATTGAGAATTGAGGATTGAGCATTGAGGATTGAGGATTCAAGGTTGAGCATTGAGGATTGAAGGTTGAGGATTGAGGATTGAGGATAGAGGATTGATGATTGAATATTGAGGATTGGGGACTGAATGTTGAGGGTTGATGATTGAAAATTGAGGATTGGGTATTGAGGATTTAGGATTGAGAATTGTGGATTGAGGATTGAGGATTGAGGATTGAGGATTGAGGATTGAAGGTTGAACATTGATGAATGAAGATTGAGGATTGAAGATTGAGGATTGAAGATTGAGGATTGAGGATTGAGGATTGAGGATTGAGAATAGAGGATTGAAGATTGAGGATTGGTGTTTGAGGATTGACGATTGAGGATTGAGTATTGAGGATTGAGGATTGAGGATTGAGGATTGAGGATTGCAGATTGAGTATTGATGATTGAAGATTGAGGATTGAGGATTGAGGATTGAGGATTGAGGACTGAGGATTGAGGATTGAGGATTGAAGATTGAGTACTGAGGATTTAAGGTTGAGGATTGAGGATTGAGGATTGAGGATTGAGAATAGAGGATTGAAGATTGAGGATTGGTGTTTGAGGATTGACGATTGAGGATTGAGTATTGAGGATTGAGGATTGAGGATTGAGCATTGAGTATTGAGTATTGAGGATTGAGGATTGAGGATTGAACATTGATTACTGAGTGTTGAGGGCTGAGTGGTGAGAATTGATGTTTGTCGATAGAGATTTGAAGATTGCAGATTGAGCATTGAGTATTGAAAGCTGTGAATTCAGGATATTCTATTGAGGACTGAGGGTTGACAACCGATTGTTGAGGACTGAAGGCTGAAGCTTGAGGATTTAGGACTGAGTACTCAGAATTGAGGTTTGAGGACTGAGGATTGAGGATTAAAGATTGAGTATTGAGGATTGAAGATTGAGGATTGAGGATTGAGTATCGAGGATTGAGGATTGAGGATGAGGGCTGAGGGTTGAGGATTGAGGTTTGAGGACTGAGGACTGAGGATTGAGGATTGAGAATTGAGGATTGAGGATTGAGGATTGAGGATTGAAGATTCAGAATTGGGTATTGAGGATTCAAGAATGAGGATAGAGGATTGAGGATTGAGGACTGAGGATTGAAGATTGAGTATTGAGGATTGAAGACTGACGATTGAGGATTGAGAATTGAGGATTGACTATTGAGCATTGAGGATTGCAGATTGAGCATTGAGGATTGAAGTTTGAGGATTGAGGATCGAGTGTTGAGGATTGATGATTGAGCATTGAGTATTGAGGATTGAGGATTGAGGATTGAGGATTGAGGATTGAAGATTGAGTATTGAGGATTGGAGATTGAGGATCGAGGATTGAGGATTGAGAATTGAGGATGAGGTTTGAGGGTTGAGGGTTGAGGCTTGAGGGCTGAGGACTGAGGATTGAGGATTGAGGATTGAGGATTGCAGATTGAGGATTGAAGATTGAGGATTGGGGACTGAGGATGATGATTGAGGATTGAGGATTGAGGATTGAGAATTGAGGATTGAGGATTGAGGATTGAAGATTGAGGATATGGTATTGAGGATTGAAGAATGAGTATTGAGGATTGAGGATTGAGGATTGAGGATTGCAGATTGAGTATTGAGGATTGAAGATTGAGGATTGAGGATTGAGGGTTGAGGATTGGGGATTGAAGATTGGGGTTGGGGATTGAGGATTGGCGGTTGAGGATTGAGTATTGAGGATTGAGAATTGAGGATTCGGGATTGAAGATTGAGTATTGAGGATTGAAGATTGACGATTGAGGATTGAGGATTGAGTATTGAGGATTGAGAATTGAGGATTGAGGATTGAAGATTGAGTATTGAGGATTGAAGATTGTTGACTGAGTGTTGAGGGTTGAGTGATGAGAATTGATGTTTGTGGATTGAGATTTGAAGATTGAAGAATGGGGATTGAGTATTGAATACTGTGAATTGAGGATATTCTATTGAGGATTGAGGATTGACAATTGATTGTTGAGGACTGAGGGCTGAAGGCTAAGGATTCAGGATTGAGGATTCGGGATTGAGGTTTCAGGACTGACGATTGAGGGTTAAGGATTGAGGATTGAGGATTGAGGATTTGGCATTGAGGACTGAGGATTGAGGATTGAGGATTGAGGATTGAGGATTGAGGATTGAAGATTGAGTATTGAGTATTTAAGATTGAGGATTGAGGATTGAGTATTGAGGATTGAGAATTGAGGATTGAGAATTGAGGATTGAGGATTGAGGATTGAAGATTGAGGATTGGGTATTGAGGAGTGACGAATTAGGATTGAGGATTGAGGATTGAGGATTGAGGATTGCAGATTGAGGATTGGGGATTGAGGATTGAGGATTGAGGATTGAGTATTGAGTAATGAGGATTGAGAATAGAGGATTGAAGATTGAGGATTGGTGTTTGAGGATTGACGATTGAGGATTGAGTATTGAGGATTGAGGATTGAGGATTGAAGATTGAGTATTGAGATTGAGGATTCAGGATTGAGGATTGAGGATAGAGGATTGAGTATTGAGGATTGAGGATTGAAGATTGAGTATTGAGTATTTAAGGTTGAGGATTGAGGATTGAGGATTGAGGATTGAGAATTGAGGATTGAGGATTGAGGATCGAAGATTGAGGATTGGGTATTGAGGAGTGACGAATTAGGATTGACGATTGAGGATTGAGGATTGAGGATTGCAGATTGAGTATTGAGGATTGAAGATTGAGGATTGAGGATTGAGGATTGAGGATTGAGGGCTGAGGATTGAGGATTAAGGATTGAAGATTGAGGATTGAGTATTGAGTATTGAGGATTGAGGATTGAGGATTGAACATTGATTACTGAGTGTTGAGGGTTGAGTGGTGAGAATTGATGTTTGTCGATAGAGATTTGAAGATTGCAGATTGAGCATTGAGTATAGAAAGCTCTGAATTCAGGATATTCTATTGAGGACTGAGGATTGACAACCGATTGTTGAGGACTGAAGGCTGAAGCTTGAGGATTCAGGACTGAGTACTCAGAATTGAGGTTTGAGGACTGAGGATTGAGGATTAAGGATTGAGTATTGAGGATTGAGGATTGAGGATTGAGGATTGAGTATCGAGGATTGAGGATTGAGGATGAGGGCTGAGGGTTGAGGATTGAGGTTTGAGGACTGAGGACTGAGGATTGAGGATTGAGAATTGAGGATTGAGGATTGAGGATTGAAGATTCAGAATTGGGTATTGAGGATTCAAGAATGAGGATAGAGGATTGAGGATTGAGGACTGAGGATTGAAGATTGAGTATTGAGGATTGAAGACTAACGATTGAGGATTGAGAATAGAGGATTGAGTATAGAGCATTGAGGCTTGCAGATTGAGCATTGAGGATTGATGTTTGAGGATTGAGGATTGAGGATTGAGGATTGAGGGTTGAAGATTGAGGATTGGGTATTGAGGATTGAAGAATGAGGATTGGGTATTGAGGACTGAGGACTGGGAATTGAAGATTGAGTATTGAGGATTGAAAATTGACGATTGAGTATTGAGAATTGAGGATTGAGTTATGAGGATTGAACATTGATTACTGAGTGTTGAGGGCTGAGTGGTGAGAATTGATGTTTGTCGATAGAGATTTGAAGATTGCAGATTGAGCATTGAGTATTGAAAGCTGTGAATTCAGGGTATTATATTGAGGCCTGAGGGTTGACAACCGATTGTTGAGGACTGAAGGCTGAAGCTTGAGGATTCAGGACTGAGTACTCAGAATTGAGGTTTGAGGACTGAGGATTGAGGATTAAAGATTGAGTATTGAGGATTGAAGATTGAGGATTGAGGATTGTATATCGAGGATTGAGGATTGAGGATGAGGGCTGAGGGTTGAGGATTGAGGTTTGAGGACTGAGGACTGAGGATTGAGGATTGAGAATTGAGGATTGAGCATTGAGGATTGAGGATTCAAGGTTGAGCATTGAGGATTGAAGGTTGAGGATTGAGGATTGAGGATAGAGGATTGAGGATTGAATATTGAGGATTGGGGACTGAATGTTGAGGGTTGATGATTGAAAATTGAGGATTGGGTATTGAGGATTGAGGATTGAGAATTGTGGATTGAGGATTGAGGATTGAGGATTGAGGATTGAGGATTGAAGGTTGAACATTGATGAATGAAGATTGAGGATTGAAGATTGAGGATTGAAGATTGAGGATTGAGGATTGAGTATTGAGGATTGAGAATAGAGGATTGAAGATTGAGGATTGGTGTTTGAGGATTGACGATTGAGGATTGAGTATTGAGGATTGAGGATTGAGGATTGAGGATTGAGTATTGAGTATTGAGGATTGAGGATTGAGGATTGAAGATTGAGGATTGGGTATTGAGGAGTGACGAATTAGGCTTGAGGATTGAGGATTGAGGATTGAGGATTGCAGATTGAGTATTGATGATTGAAGATTGAGGATTGAGGATTGAGGATTGAGGATTGAGGACTGAGGATTGAGGATTGAGGATTGAAGATTGAGTACTGAGGATTTAAGGTTGAGGGTTGAGGATTGAGGATTGAGGATTGAGAGTAGAGGATTGAAGATTGAGGATTGGTGTTTGAGGATTGACGATTGAGGATTGAGTATTGAGGATTGAGGATTGAGGATTGAGGATTGAGTATTGAGTATTGAGGATTGAGGATTGAGGATTGAACATTGATTACTGAGTGTTGAGGGCTGAGTGGTGAGAATTGATGTTTGTCGATAGAGATTTGAAGATTGCAGATTGAGCATTGAGTATTGAAAGCTGTGAATTCAGGATATTCTATTGAGGACTGAGGGTTGACAACCGATTGTTGAGGACTGAAGGCTGAAGCTTGAGGATTTAGGACTGAGTACTCAGAATTGAGGTTTGAGGACTGAGGATTGAGGATTAAAGATTGAGTATTGAGGATTGAAGATTGAGGATTGAGGATTGAGTATCGAGGATTGAGGATTGAGGATGAGGGCTGAGGGTTGAGGATTGAGGTTTGAGGACTGAGGACTGAGGATTGAGGATTGAGAATTGAGGATTGAGGACTGGGGATTGAGGATTGAAGATTGAGAATTAAGGATTGATGATTGGGGATTGAGGATCTAGGATTGGAGATTGATTATTGAGGATTGAAGATTGAGGATTGAGGATTTAGGATTGAGAATTGAGAATTGAGAATTGAGGACGAGGACTGAGGATTGAGGATTGAGGTTTGAGGTATGAGGATTCAGGATTGAGGATTGAGGATTGAGGATTGAGGATTGAGGATTGAGTATTGAGGATGAGGTTTGAGGGTTGAGGATTGAGGTTTGAGGAATAAGGACGGAGGATTGAGGACTGAGGGTTGAGGATTGAAGGTTGAATATTGATGATTGAAGGTTGAGGATTGAGGATTGAGGGTTGTGGATTGAGGACGAGGTCTGAGGGTTGGGTATTGATGCTTGAGGTCTGAGGATTGAGGATTGAGGATTGCGAATTGAGGCTTGAGGATTGAGGATTGAAGATTGAGGATTCAGGATTGAAGATTGAGGATTGGCAATTGAGGATTGACGATTGAGGATTGAGTATTGAGGACTGAGAATTGAGGATTGAGGATTGAAGATTGAGTATTGAGGATTGAAGATTGTTGACTGAGTGTTGAGGGTTGAGTGATGAGAATTGATGTTTGTGGATTGAGATTTGAAGATTGAAGAATGGGGATTGAGTATTGAATACTGTGAATTGAGGATATTCTATTGAGGATTGAGGATTGACAATTGATTGTTGAGGACTGAGGGCTGAAGGCTGAGGATTCAGGATTGAGGATTCGGGATTGAGGTTTCAGTACTGAGGATTGAGGGTTAAGGATTGAGGATTGAGGATTGAGGATTTGGGATTGAGGACTGAGGATTGAGGATTGAGGATTGAGGATTGAGGATTGAGGATTGAAGATTGAGTATTGAGTATTTAAGATTGAGGATTGAGGATTGAGGATTGAGGATTGAGGATTGAGAATTGAGGATTGAGAATTGAGGATTGAGGATTGAGGATTGAAGATTGAGGATTGGGTATTGAGGAGTGACGAATTAGGATTGAGGATTGAGGATTGAGGATTGAGGATTGCAGATTGAGTATTGAGGATTGAAGATTGAGGATTGAGGATTGAGGATTGAGGATTGAGGATTGAGGACTGAGGATTGAGGATTGAGGATTGAAGATTGAGTATTGAGGATTGAAGATTGAGGATTGAGGATTGAGGATTGAGGATTGAGAATAGAGGATTGAAGATTGAGGATTGGTGCTTGAGGATTGACGATTGAGGATTGAGTATTGATGATTGAGGATTGAGGATTGAGGATTGAGGATTGAGGATTGAAGATTGAGTATTGAGGATTGAATATTGAGGATTGAGAATACAGGATTGAGGATTCGGTATTGAGGTTTCAGGACTGAGGATTGAGGGTTGAGGATTGAGGATTGAGGATTGAGGATTGAGGATTGAGGATTGAAGATTGAGTATTGAGGATTGAAGAATGAGGGTTGAAGATTGAGTATTGAGGAATGAAGATTGAGGATTGAGGATTGAGGATTAAGGATTGAGGATTGAGTATTGAGGATTGAGGATTGAAGATTGAGTATTGAGGATTGAAGAATGAGGGTTGAAGATTGAGTATTGAGGAATGAAGATTGAGGATTGAGGATTGAGGATTAAGGATTGAGGATTGAGGATTGAGGATTGAGGATTGAAGATTGAGTATTGAGGATTGACGATTGGGGATTGAGGATTGAAGATTGAGGATTGAGGATTGAGGGTTGAGGATTGAGGATTGAAGATTGCGGATTGGGGACTGAGTGTTGAGGGTTGAGTGATGAGGATTGATGTTTGCGGATAGAGACTAGAGGATTGCAGATTGAGTATTGCGTACTGAAGCCTGCGAATTGAGGATATTCTATTGTGGATTGAGGATTGACAACTGATTGTTGAGGGCTGAGGGCTGAAGATTGAGGATTCAGGATTGAGGATTCGGGATTGAGGTTTCAGGACTGAGAATGGAGGGTTGAGGAATTAGGATTGAGGATTGAGGATTGAGGATTGAGGACTGAGGATTGAGGATTGAGGATTGAGGATTGAGGATTGAGGATTGAGGATTGAGGATTGAAGATTGAGGATTTGGTATTGAGGATTGAACATTGAGGATTGAGGATTGAGGATTGAGGATTGAGGATTGAGGATTGAACATTGAATATTGATGATTGAAGATCGAGGATTGAGGATTGAGTGTTGTGGATTGAGGACGAGGACTGAGGGTTGAGTATTGATGTTTGAGGTCTGAGGATTGAGGATTGAGTATTGAGAATTGAGCATTGAGGATTGAGGATTGAAGATTGAGGATTGGGTGTTGCGAATTGAAGAATGACGATTGAGGATTGAGGATTGAGTATTGAGGATTGAAGATTGAGTATTGGGGATTGAAGGTTGAGAATTGAGGATTGAGGATTGAGGATTGAGGATTGAGGATTGAGGATTGAGATTGAAGATTGAAGATTGAGTATTGATGATTGAAGATTGAGGATTGAGGATTGAAGATTGAGTATTGAGGATTGAAGATTGAGGATTGAGGATTGAGGATTGAAGATTGAGGACTGAGCGTTGAGGGTTGAGTGATGAGAATTGATGTTTGTGGATAGAGATTTGAAGACTGCAGATTGAGTATTGAGTATTGAAAACTGTGAATTGTGGATACTCTATTGAGGATTGATGATTGACAACTGATTGTTGAGGACTGAGAGCTGAAGGTTGAGGATTCAGGACTGAGGAATCAGAATTGAGGTTTGAGGGCTGAGGATTGTGGATTAAAGATTGAGTATTGAGGATTGAAGATTGAGGATTGAGGTTTGAGGATTGAAGATTGAGGATTGAGGATGAGGGTTGAGGGTTGAGGTTTGAGGTTTGAGGACTAAGGTCTGAGGATTGAGGATTGAGAATTGAGGATTGAGGATTGAGGATTGAGGATTGAGGTTTGGGTATTGAGGATTGAAGAATGAGGATTGAGGATTGAGGATTGAGGATTGAGGATTGAAGACTGAGTATTGAGGATTGAAGGTTGACGATTGAGGATTGAGAATTGAGAATTGAGAATTGAGGATTGAGGATTGAAGTTTGGGGATTGATGATCTAGGATTGGACATAGATTATTGACGATTGAAGATTGAGGATTGAGGATTGAGGATTGAGAATTGAGAATTGAGGATGAGGACTGAGGGTTGAGGATTGAGGTTTGAGGGACGAGGATTGAGGATTGAGGATTGAGGATTGAGGACTGAGGATTGAGGATTGAGGATTGAGGATTGAAGATTGAGGATTGGGTATTGAGGAGTGACGAATTAGGATTGAGGATTGAGGATTGAGGATTGAGGATTGCAGATTGAGTATTGAGGATTGAAGATTGAGGATTGAGGATTGAGGATTGAGGATTGAGGACTGAGGATTGAGGATTGAGGATTGAAGATTGAGTATTGAGGATTGAAGATTGAGGATTGAGGATTGAGGATTGAGGATTGAGAATAGAGGATTGAAGATTGAGGATTGGTGCTTGAGGATTGACGATTGAGGATTGAGTATTGAGGATTGAGGATTGAGGATTGAGGATTGAGGATTGAGGATTGAAGATTGAGTATTGAGGATTGAATATTGAGGATTGAGAATACAGGATTGAGGATTCGGTATTGAGGTTTCAGGACTGAGGATTGAGGGTTGAGGATTGAGGATTGAGGATTGAGGATTGAGGATTGAGGATTGAGGACTGAGGATTGAGGATTGAGGATTGAGGATTGAGGATTGAGGATTGAGTATCGAGGATTGACGATTGGGGATTGTGGATTGAGGATTGAGGATTGAGGATTGAAGATTGAGGATTGAGGAATGAAGATTGAGGATTGGGAATTCAGGATTGACGATTGAGGATTGAGTATTGAGGATTGAGAATTGAGGGTTGAGGATTGAAGATTGAGTATTGAGGATTGAAGATTGAGGATTTAGGATTGAGGATTGAAGATTCAGGACTGAGTGTTGAGGGTTGAGTGATGAGAATTGATGTTTGTGGATTGAGATTTGAAGATTGAAGAATGGGGATTGAGTATTGAAAACTGTGAATTGAGGATATTCTATTGAGGATTGAGGATTGACAATTGATTGTTGAGGACTGAGGGCTGAAGGTTGAGGATTCAGGATTGAGGATTCGGGATTGAGGTTTCAGGAATGAGGACTGAGGGTTGAGGACTGAGGATTGAGGATCGAGGATTTGGGATTGAGGATTGAGGATTGAGGATTTAGGATTGAGGATTGAGGATTGAGGATTGAGGATTGAAGATAGAGTATTGAGGATTGAAGGTTGAGGATTGAGGATTGAGGATTGAAGATTGAGAATTGAGGATTGAGTATTGAGGATAGAAGATTGAGGATTGGGAATTGAGGATTGAGGATTGAGAATTGAGGATTGAGGATTGAGGATTGAAGATTGAGGATTGGGTATTTAGGAGTGACGAATTAGGATTGAGGATTGAAGGTAGAGTATTGACGACTGAAGATTGAGGATTGAGGATTGAGGATTGAAGATTGAGGATTGGGTATTGAGGAGTGACGAATTAGGATTGAGGATTGAAGATAGAGTATTGACGATTGAAGATTGAGGATTGAGGATTGAGGATAGAGGATTGAGGATTGAAGATTGAGTATTGAGGATTGAAGATTGAGGATTGAGGATTGAGGATTGAGGATTCAGGATTCAGGATTGTGGATTGTGGATTGAGGATTGAAGATTGAGTATTGAGGATTGAAGAATGAGGGTTGAAGATTGAGTATTGAGGAATGAAGATTGAGGATTGAGGATTGAGGATTGGGTATTGAGGAGTGACGAATTAGGATTGAGGATTGAAGGTAGAGTATTGACGACTGAAGATTGAGGGTTGAGGATTGAGGATTGAAGATTGAGGATTGGGTATTGAGGAGTGACGAATTAGGATTGAGGATTGAAGATAGAGTATTGACGATTGAAGATTGAGGATTGAGGATTGAGGATAGAGGATTGAGGATTGAAGATTGAGTATTGAGGATTGAAGATTGAGGATTGAGGATTGAGGATTGAGGATTCAGGATTGAGGAGTGTGGATTGAGGATTGAAGATTGAGTATTGAGGATTGAAGATTGAGGACTGAGGATTTAGGATTGAGGATTGAGGATTGAAGATTGAGTGTTGAGGATTGATGATTGAGCATTGAGTATTGAGGATTGAGGATTGAGGATTGAGGATTGAGGATTGAGGATTGAGGATTGAAGATTGAGTATTGAGGATTGGAGATTGAGGATCGAGGATTGAGGATTGAGAATTGAGGATGAGGTTTGAGGGTTGAGGGTTGAGGCTTGAGGGCTGAGGACTGAGGATTGAGGATTGAGGATTGAGGATTGCAGATTGAGGATTGAAGATTGAGGATTGGGGACTGAGGATGATGATTGAGGATTGAGGATTGAGGATTGAGAATTGAGGATTGAGGATTGAGGATTGAAGATTGAGGATATGGTATTGAGGATTGAAGAATGAGTATTGAGGATTGAGGATTGAGGATTGAGGATTGCAGATTGAGTATTGAGGATTGAAGATTGAGGATTGAGGATTGAGGGTTGAGGATTGGGGATTGAAGATTGGGGTTGGGGATTGAGGATTGGCGGTTGAGGATTGAGTATTGAGGATTGAGAATTGAGGATTCGGGATTGAAGATTGAGTATTGAGGATTGAAGATTGACGATTGAGGATTGAGGATTGAGTATTGAGGATTGAGAATTGAGGATTGAGGATTGAAGATTGAGTATTGAGGATTGAAGATTGTTGACTGAGTGTTGAGGGTTGAGTGATGAGAATTGATGTTTGTGGATTGAGATTTGAAGATTGAAGAATGGGGATTGAGTATTGAATACTGTGAATTGAGGATATTCTATTGAGGATTGAGGATTGACAATTGATTGTTGAGGACTGAGGGCTGAAGGCTGAGGATTCAGGATTGAGGATTCGGGATTGAGGTTTCAGGACTGAGGATTGAGGGCTAAGGATTGAGGATTGAGGATTGAGGATTTGGCATTGAGGACTGAGGATTGAGGATTGAGGATTGAGGATTGAGGATTGAGGATTGAAGATTGGGTATTGAGTATTTAAGATTGAGGATTGAGGATTGAGTATTGAGGATTGAGAATTGAGGATTGAGAATTGAGGATTGAGGATTGAGGATTGAAGATTGAGGATTGGGTATTGAGGAGTGACGAATTAGGATTGAGGATTGAGGATTGAGGATTGAGGATTGCAGATTGAGTATTGAGGATTGAAGATTGAGGATTGAGGATTGAGGATTGAGGATTGAGGGCTGAGGATTGAGGATTAAGGATTGAAGATTGAGTATTGAGGATTGAAAATTGAGGATTGAGGATTGAGGATTGAGGATTGAGAATAGAGGATTGAAGATTGAGGATTGGTGTTTGAGGATTGACGATTGAGGATTGAGTATTGAGGATTGAGGATTGAGGATTGAGGATTGAGTATTGAGTATTGAGGATTGAGGATTGAGGATTGAACATTGATTACTGAGTGTTGAGGGTTGAGTGGTGAGAATTGATGTTTGTCGATAGAGATTTGAAGATTGCAGATTGAGCATTGAGTATTGAAAGCTCTGAATTCAGGATATTCTATTGAGGACTGAGGATTGACAACCGATTGTTGAGGACTGAAGGCTGAAGCTTGAGGATTCAGGACTGAGCACTCAGAATTGAGGTTTGAGGACTGAGGATTGAGGATTAAAGATTGAGTATTGAGGATTGAGGATTGAGGATTGAGGATTGAGTATCGAGGATTGAGGATTGAGGATGAGGGCTGAGGGTTGAGGATTGAGGTTTGAGGACTGAGGACTGAGGATTGAGGATTGAGAATTGAGGATTGAGGATTGAGGATTGAAGATTCAGAATTGGGTATTGAGGATTCAAGAATGAGGATAGAGGATTGAGGATTGAGGACTGAGGATTGAAGATTGAGTATTGAGGATTGAAGACTAACGATTGAGGATTGAGAATAGAGGATTGAGTATAGAGCATTGAGGCTTGCAGATTGAGCATTGAGGATTGATGTTTGAGGATTGAGGATTGAGGATTGAGGATTGAGGGTTGAAGATTGAGGATTGGGTATTGAGGATTGAAGAATGAGGATTGGGTATTGAGGACTGAGGACTGGGAATTGAAGATTGAGTATTGAGGATTGAAAATTGACGATTGAGTATTGAGAATTGAGGATAGAGTATTGAGGATTGAACATTGATTACTGAGTGTTGAGGGCTGAGTGGTGAGAATTGATGTTTGTCGATAGAGATTTGAAGATTGCAGATTGAGCATTGAGTATTGAAAGCTGTGAATTCAGGGTATTCTATTGAGGACTGAGGGTTGACAACCGATTGTTGAGGACTGAAGGCTGAAGCTTGAGGATTCAGGACTGAGTACTCAGAATTGAGGTTTGAGGACTGAGGATTGAGGATTAAAGATTGAGTATTGAGGATTGAAGATTGAGGATTGAGGATTGAGTATCGAGGATTGAGGATAGAGGATGAGGGCTGAGGGTTGAGGATTGAGGTTTGAGGACTGAGGACTGAGGATTGAGGATTGAGAATTGAGGATTGAGCATTGAGGATTGAGGATTCAAGGTTGAGCATTGAGGATTGAAGGTTGAGGATTGAGGATTGAGGGTAGAGGATTGAGGATTGAATATTGAGGATTGGGGACTGAATGTTGAGGGTTGATGATTGAAAATTGAGGATTGGGTATTGAGGATTGAGGATTGAGGATTGAGGATTGAGGATTGAAGATTGAGGATTGGGTATTGAGGAGTGACGAATTAGGATTGAGGATTGAGGATTGAGGATTGAGGATTGCAGATTGAGGATTGAAGGTTGAGTATTGAGGATTGAAGATTGAGGATTGGGGATTGAGGATTGAGGATTGAGGATTGAAGATTGAGGATTGGCAATTGAGGATTGACGATTGAAGATTGAGTATTGAGGATTGAGAATTGAGGATTGAGGATTGAAGATTGAGTATTGAGGATTGAAGATTGTTGACTGAGTGTTGAGGGTTGAGTGATGAGAATTGATGTTTGTGGATTGAGATTTGATGATTGAAGAATGGGGATTGAGTATTGAATACTGTGAATTGGGGATATTCTATTGAGGATTGAGGATTGACAATTGATTGTTGAGGACTGAGGGCTGAAGGCTGAGGATTCAGGATTGAGGATTCGGGATTGAGGTTTCAGGACTGAGGATTGAGGGTTAAGGATTGAGGATTGAGGATTGAGGATTTGGCATTGAGGACTGAGGATTGAGGATTGAGGATTGAGGATTGAGGATTGAGGATTGAGGATTGAAGATTGAGTATTGAGTATTTAAGATTGAGGATTGAGGATTGAGGATTGAGGATTGAGAATTGAGGATTGAGAATTGAGGATTGAGGATTGAGGATTGAGGATTGAGGATTGAAGACTGAGTATTGAGGATTGAAGGTTGACGATTGAGGATTGAGAATTGAGAATTGAGAATTGAGGATTGAGGATTGAAGTTTGGGGATTGATGATCTAGGATTGGACATAGATTATTGACGATTGAAGATTGAGGATTGAGGATTGAGGATTGAGAATTGAGAATTGAGGATGAGGACTGAGGGTTGAGGATTGAGGTTTGAGGGACGAGGATTGAGGATTGAGGATTGAGGATTGAGGACTGAGGATTGAGGATTGAGGATTGAGGATTGAAGATTGAGGATTGGGTATTGAGGAGTGACGAATTAGGATTGAGGATTGAGGATTGAGGATTGAGGATTGCAGATTGAGTATTGAGGATTGAAGATTGAGGATTGAGGATTGAGGATTGAGGATTGAGGACTGAGGATTGAGGATTGAGGATTGAAGATTGAGTATTGAGGATTGAAGATTGAGGATTGAGGATTGAGGATTGAGGATTGAGAATAGAGGATTGAAGATTGAGGATTGGTGCTTGAGGATTGACGATTGAGGATTGAGTATTGAGGATTGAGGATTGAGGATTGAGGATTGAGGATTGAGGATTGAAGATTGAGTATTGAGGATTGAATATTGAGGATTGAGAATACAGGATTGAGGATTCGGTATTGAGGTTTCAGGACTGAGGATTGAGGGTTGAGGATTGAGGATTGAGGATTGAGGATTGAGGATTGAGGATTGAAGATTGAGTATTGAGGATTGAAGAATGAGGGTTGAAGATTGAGTATTGAGGAATGAAGATTGAGGATTGAGGATTGAGGATTAAGGATTGAGGATTGAGTATTGAGGATTGAGGATTGAAGATTGAGTATTGAGGATTGAAGAATGAGGGTTGAAGATTGAGTATTGAGGAATGAAGATTGAGGATTGAGGATTGAGGATTAAGGATTGAGGATTGAGGATTGAGGATTGAGGATTGAAGATTGAGTATTGAGGATTGACGATTGGGGATTGAGGATTGAAGATTGAGGATTGAGGATTGAGGGTTGAGGATTGAGGATTGAAGATTGCGGATTGGGGACTGAGTGTTGAGGGTTGAGTGATGAGGATTGATGTTTGCGGATAGAGACTAGAGGATTGCAGATTGAGTATTGCGTACTGAAGCCTGCGAATTGAGGATATTCTATTGTGGATTGAGGATTGACAACTGATTGTTGAGGGCTGAGGGCTGAAGATTGAGGATTCAGGATTGAGGATTCGGGATTGAGGTTTCAGGACTGAGAATGGAGGGTTGAGGAATTAGGATTGAGGATTGAGGATTGAGGATTGAGGACTGAGGATTGAGGATTGAGGATTGAGGATTGAGGATTGAGGATTGAGGATTGAGGATTGAAGATTGAGGATTTGGTATTGAGGATTGAACATTGAGGATTGAGGATTGAGGATTGAGGATTGAGGATTGAGGATTGAACATTGAATAATGATGATTGAAGATCGAGGATTGAGGATTGAGTGTTGTGGATTGAGGACGAGGACTGAGGGTTGAGTATTGATGTTTGAGGTCTGAGGATTGAGGATTGAGTATTGAGAATTGAGCATTGAGGATTGAGGATTGAAGATTGAGGATTGGGTGTTGCGAATTGAAGAATGACGATTGAGGATTGAGGATTGAGTATTGAGGATTGAAGATTGAGTATTGGGGATTGAAGGTTGAGAATTGAGGATTGAGGATTGAGGATTGAGGATTGAGGATTGAGGATTGAGATTGAAGATTGAAGATTGAGTATTGATGATTGAAGATTGAGGATTGAGGATTGAAGATTGAGTATTGAGGATTGAAGATTGAGGATTGAGGATTGAGGATTGAAGATTGAGGACTGAGCGTTGAGGGTTGAGTGATGAGAATTGATGTTTGTGGATAGAGATTTGAAGACTGCAGATTGAGTATTGAGTATTGAAAACTGTGAATTGTGGATACTCTATTGAGGATTGATGATTGACAACTGATTGTTGAGGACTGAGAGCTGAAGGTTGAGGATTCAGGACTGAGGAATCAGAATTGAGGTTTGAGGGCTGAGGATTGTGGATTAAAGATTGAGTATTGAGGATTGAAGATTGAGGATTGAGGTTTGAGGATTGAAGATTGAGGATTGAGGATGAGAGTTGAGGGTTGAGGTTTGAGGTTTGAGGACTAAGGTCTGAGGATTGAGGATTGAGAATTGAGGATTGAGGATTGAGGATTGAGGATTGAGGTTTGGGTATTGAGGATTGAAGAATGAGGATTGAGGATTGAGGATTGAGGATTGAGGATTGAAGACTGAGTATTGAGGATTGAAGGTTGACGATTGAGGATTGAGAATTGAGAATTGAGAATTGAGGATTGAGGATTGAAGTTTGGGGATTGATGATCTAGGATTGGACATAGATTATTGACGATTGAAGATTGAGGATTGAGGATTGAGGATTGAGAATTGAGAATTGAGGATGAGGACTGAGGGTTGAGGATTGAGGTTTGAGGGACGAGGATTGAGGATTGAGGATTGAGGATTGAGGACTGAGGATTGAAGATTGAGTATTGAGGATTGATTATTGAGGATTGAGGATTGAGGATTGAGGATTGAGGATTGAGGATTGAGGATTGGGGATTGTGGATTGAAGGTTGAATATTGATGAATGAAAATTGAGGATTGATGTTTGAGTGTTGTGAATTGCGGACGAGGACTGAGGGTTGAGTATTGATGTTTGAGGTCTGAGGATTGCGGATTGAGGATTGAGAATTGAGGATTGAGGATTGAGGATTGAGGATTGAGGATTGAGGATTGAGGATTGAAGATTGAGTATTGAGGATTGAAGATTGAGGATTGGGAATTGAGGATTGAGGATTGAGGATTGAGGATTGAGGATTGAGGATTGAAGATTGAGGATTGAGGATTGAAGATTGAGGATTGGGAATTGAGGATTGACGATTGAGGATTGAGTATTGAGGATTGAGAATTGAGGATTGAGGATTGAACATTGAGGACTGAGTGTTGAGGGTTGAGTGATGAGAATTGATGTTTGTGGATAGAGATTTGAAGATTGCAGATTGAGTATTGAGTATTGAAAACTGTGAATTGGTGATATTCTATTGAGGATTGAGGATTGACAACTGATTGTTGAGGACTGAGGGATGAAGATTGAGAATTCAGGATTGAGGATTCAGGATTGAGGATTGAGGATTGAGGATTGAGAATTGAGGATTGAGGATTGAGGATTGAGGATTGAGGATTGAGGATTGAGGATTGAGGATTGGGTATTGAGGATTGAGGATTGAGGATTGGGGATTGATGATTGAGGATTGAGGATTGAGGATTGAGGATTGAGGATTGAGGATTGAAGGTTGAATATTGATGAATGAAGGTTGAGGATTGAGGATTGAGGGTTGTGGATTGCGGACGAGGACTGAGGGTTGAGTATTTACGTTTGAGGTCTGAGGATTGAGTATTGAGAATTGAGGATTGAGGATTGAGGATTGAAGATTGAGGATTGGGTATTGAGGAGTGACGAATTAGGATTGAGGACTGAGGATTGAAGATTGAGTATTGATGATTGAAGGTTGACGATTGAGGATTGAGAATTGAGGATTGAGTATTGAGGATTGAGGAATCAAGGTTGAGCATTGAGGATTGAAGGTTGAGGATTGAGGATTGAATATTGAGGATTGGGGCCTGAGTGTTGAGGGTTGAGTGACGAGAATTGATGTTTGTGCATAGAGATTTGGAGATTGCAGATTGAGTATGGAGTATTGAAAACTGTGAATTGGTGATATTCTATTGAGGATTGAGGATTGACAACTGATTGTTGAGGACTAAGGGCTGAAGATTGAGGATTCAGGATTGAGGATTCAGGATTGAGGATTCAGGATTGAGGTTTGAGGATTGAGGATTGCAGATTGAGAATTGAGGATTGAGGATTGAAGATTGAGTATTGAGGATTGAAGATTGAGGATTGAGGATTGAGGATTGAGTATTGAAGATTGAGGACTGAGTGTTGAGGGTTGAGTGATGAGAATTGATGTTTGTGGATAGAGATTTGAAGATTGCAGATTGAGTATTGAGTATTGAAAACTGTGAATTGGTGATATTCTATTGAGGATTGAGGATTGACAACTGATTGTTGAGGAGTGAGGGCCGAAGGTTGAGGATTCATGGTTGAGGATTCAGGATTGAGGTTTGAGGACTGAGGATTGAGGATTGAGGATTGAGGATTGAGGATTGAGGATTGAAGATTGTGGATTTAGTATTTTGTATTGAGGACTGAGGATTGAGGATTGAGGATTGATGATTGAAGTTTGGATATTGATGAATGAAGATTGAGGATTGAGGATTGAGGGTTGTTGATTGCGGACGAGGAATGAGGGTTGAGTGTTGATGTTTGAGGTCTGAGGATTGAGGATTGAGGACGGAGAATTGAGGATTGAGGATTGAGGATTGAAGATTGAGGATTGGGTGTTGAGGATTGAAGAATGAGGATTGAAGATTGAGGATTGAAGATTGAGGGTTGAAGATTGAGTATTGAGGATTGAAGATTGAGGATTGAGGATTGAGGATTGAGGATTGAGGATTGAGGACTGAGGACTGAGGATTGAAGATTGAGTATCGAGGATTGACGATTGGGGATTGTGGATTGAGGATTGAGGATTGAGGATTGAAGATTGAGGATTGAGGAATGAAGATTGAGGATTGGGAATTCAGGATTGACGATTGAGGATTGAGTATTGAGGATTGAGAATTGAGGGTTGAGGATTGAAGATTGAGTATTGAGGATTGAAGATTGAGGATTTAGGATTGAGGATTGAAGATTCAGGACTGAGTGTTGAGGGTTGAGTGATGAGAATTGATGTTTGTGGATTGAGATTTGAAGATTGAAGAATGGGGATTGAGTATTGAAAACTGTGAATTGAGGATATTCTATTGAGGATTGAGGATTGACAATTGATTGTTGAGGACTGAGGGCTGAAGGTTGAGGATTCAGGATTGAGGATTCGGGATTGAGGTTTCAGGAATGAGGACTGAGGGTTGAGGACTGAGGATTGAGGATCGAGGATTTGGGATTGAGGATTGAGGATTGAGGATTTAGGATTGAGGATTGAGGATTGAGGATTGAGGATTGAAGATAGAGTATTGAGGATTGAAGGTTGAGGATTGAGGATTGAGGATTGAAGATTGAGAATTGAGGATTGAGTATTGAGGATAGAAGATTGAGGATTGGGAATTGAGGATTGAGGATTGAGAATTGAGGATTGAGGATTGAGGATTGAAGATTGAGGATTGGGTATTTAGGAGTGACGAATTAGGATTGAGGATTGAAGGTAGAGTATTGACGACTGAAGATTGAGGATTGAGGATTGAGGATTGAAGATTGAGGATTGGGTATTGAGGAGTGACGAATTAGGATTGAGGATTGAAGATAGAGTATTGACGATTGAAGATTGAGGATTGAGGATTGAGGATAGAGGATTGAGGATTGAAGATTGAGTATTGAGGATTGAAGATTGAGGATTGAGGATTGAGGATTGAGGATTCAGGATTCAGGATTGTGGATTGTGGATTGAGGATTGAAGATTGAGTATTGAGGATTGAAGAATGAGGGTTGAAGATTGAGTATTGAGGAATGAAGATTGAGGATTGAGGATTGAGGATTGGGTATTGAGGAGTGACGAATTAGGATTGAGGATTGAAGGTAGAGTATTGACGACTGAAGATTGAGGGTTGAGGATTGAGGATTGAAGATTGAGGATTGGGTATTGAGGAGTGACGAATTAGGATTGAGGATTGAAGATAGAGTATTGACGATTGAAGATTGAGGATTGAGGATTGAGGATAGAGGATTGAGGATTGAAGATTGAGTATTGAGGATTGAAGATTGAGGATTGAGGATTGAGGATTGAGGATTCAGGATTGAGGAGTGTGGATTGAGGATTGAAGATTGAGTATTGAGGATTGAAGATTGAGGACTGAGGATTTAGGATTGAGGATTGAGGATTGAAGATTGAGTGTTGAGGATTGATGATTGAGCATTGAGTATTGAGGATTGAGGATTGAGGATTGAGGATTGAGGATTGAGGATTGAGGATTGAAGATTGAGTATTGAGGATTGGAGATTGAGGATCGAGGATTGAGGATTGAGAATTGAGGATGAGGTTTGAGGGTTGAGGGTTGAGGCTTGAGGGCTGAGGACTGAGGATTGAGGATTGAGGATTGAGGATTGCAGATTGAGGATTGAAGGTTGAGGATTGGGGACTGAGGATGATGATTGAGGATTGAGGATTGAGGATTGAGAATTGAGGATTGAGGATTGAGGATTGAAGATTGAGGATATGGTATTGAGGATTGAAGAATGAGTATTGAGGATTGAGGATTGAGGATTGAGGATTGCAGATTGAGTATTGAGGATTGAAGATTGAGGATTGAGGATTGAGGGTTGAGGATTGGGGATTGAAGATTGGGGTTGGGGATTGAGGATTGGCGGTTGAGGATTGAGTATTGAGGATTGAGAATTGAGGATTCGGGATTGAAGATTGAGTATTGAGGATTGAAGATTGACGATTGAGGATTGAGGATTGAGTATTGAGGATTGAGAATTGAGGATTGAGGATTGAAGATTGAGTATTGAGGATTGAAGATTGTTGACTGAGTGTTGAGGGTTGAGTGATGAGAATTGATGTTTGTGGATTGAGATTTGAAGATTGAAGAATGGGGATTGAGTATTGAATACTGTGAATTGAGGATATTCTATTGAGGATTGAGGATTGACAATTGATTGTTGAGGACTGAGGGCTGAAGGCTGAGGATTCAGGATTGAGGATTCGGGATTGAGGTTTCAGGACTGAGGATTGAGGGTTAAGGATTGAGGATTGAGGATTGAGGATTTGGCATTGAGGACTGAGGATTGAGGATTGAGGATTGAGGATTGAGGATTGAGGATTGAAGATTGGGTATTGAGTATTTAAGATTGAGGATTGAGGATTGAGTATTGAGGATTGAGAATTGAGGATTGAGAATTGAGGATTGAGGATTGAGGATTGAAGATTGAGGATTGGGTATTGAGGAGTGACGAATTAGGATTGAGGATTGAGGATTGAGGATTGAGGATTGCAGATTGAGTATTGAGGATTGAAGATTGAGGATTGAGGATTGAGGATTGAGGATTGAGGGCTGAGGATTGAGGATTAAGGATTGAAGATTGAGTATTGAGGATTGAAAATTGAGGATTGAGGATTGAGGATTGAGGATTGAGAATAGAGGATTGAAGATTGAGGATTGGTGTTTGAGGATTGACGATTGAGGATTGAGTATTGAGGATTGAGGATTGAGGATTGAGGATTGAGTATTGAGTATTGAGGATTGAGGATTGAGGATTGAACATTGATTACTGAGTGTTGAGGGTTGAGTGGTGAGAATTGATGTTTGTCGATAGAGATTTGAAGATTGCAGATTGAGCATTGAGTATTGAAAGCTCTGAATTCAGGATATTCTATTGAGGACTGAGGATTGACAACCGATTGTTGAGGACTGAAGGCTGAAGCTTGAGGATTCAGGACTGAGCACTCAGAATTGAGGTTTGAGGACTGAGGATTGAGGATTAAAGATTGAGTATTGAGGATTGAGGATTGAGGATTGAGGATTGAGTATCGAGGATTGAGGATTGAGGATGAGGGCTGAGGGTTGAGGATTGAGGTTTGAGGACTGAGGACTGAGGATTGAGGATTGAGAATTGAGGATTGAGGATTGAGGATTGAAGATTCAGAATTGGGTATTGAGGATTCAAGAATGAGGATAGAGGATTGAGGATTGAGGACTGAGGATTGAAGATTGAGTATTGAGGATTGAAGACTAACGATTGAGGATTGAGAATAGAGGATTGAGTATAGAGCATTGAGGCTTGCAGATTGAGCATTGAGGATTGATGATTGAGGATTGAGGATTGAGGATTGAGGATTGAGGGTTGAAGATTGAGGATTGGGTATTGAGGATTGAAGAATGAGGATTGGGTATTGAGGACTGAGGACTGGGAATTGAAGATTGAGTATTGAGGATTGAAAATTGACGATTGAGTATTGAGAATTGAGGATAGAGTATTGAGGATTGAACATTGATTACTGAGTGTTGAGGGCTGAGTGGTGAGAATTGATGTTTGTCGATAGAGATTTGAAGATTGCAGATTGAGCATTGAGTATTGAAAGCTGTGAATTCAGGGTATTCTATTGAGGACTGAGGGTTGACAACCGATTGTTGAGGACTGAAGGCTGAAGCTTGAGGATTCAGGACTGAGTACTCAGAATTGAGGTTTGAGGACTGAGGATTGAGGATTAAAGATTGAGTATTGAGGATTGAAGATTGAGGATTGAGGATTGAGTATCGAGGATTGAGGATAGAGGATGAGGGCTGAGGGTTGAGGATTGAGGTTTGAGGACTGAGGACTGAGGATTGAGGATTGAGAATTGAGGATTGAGCATTGAGGATTGAGGATTCAAGGTTGAGCATTGAGGATTGAAGGTTGAGGATTGAGGATTGAGGGTAGAGGATTGAGGATTGAATATTGAGGATTGGGGACTGAATGTTGAGGGTTGATGATTGAAAATTGAGGATTGGGTATTGAGGATTGAGGATTGAGAATTGTGGATTGAGGATTGAGGATTGAGGATTGAGGATTGAGGATTGAAGGTTGAACATTGATGAATGAAGATTGAGGATTGAAGATTGAGGATTGAAGATTGAGGATTGAGGATTGAGGATTGAGGATTGAGAATAGAGGATTGAAGATTGAGGATTGGTGTTTGAGGATTGACGATTGAGGATTGAGTATTGAGGATTGAGGATTGAGGATTGAGGATTGAGTATTGAGTATTGAGGATTGAGGATTGAGGATTGAAGATTGAGGATTGGGTATTGAGGAGTGACGAATTAGGCTTGAGGATTGAGGATTGAGGATTGAGGATTGCAGATTGAGTATTGATGATTGAAGATTGAGGATTGAGGATTGAGGATTGAGGATTGAGGACTGAGGATTGAGGATTGAGGATTGAAGATTGAGTACTGAGGATTTAAGGTTGAGGATTGAGGATTGAGGATTGAGGATTGAGAATAGAGGATTGAAGATTGAGGATTGGTGTTTGAGGATTGACGATTGAGGATTGAGTATTGAGGATTGAGGATTGAGGATTGAGGATTGAGTATTGAGTATTGAGGATTGAGGATTGAGGATTGAACATTGATTACTGAGTGTTGAGGGCTGAGTGGTGAGAATTGATGTTTGTCGATAGAGATTTGAAGATTGCAGATTGAGCATTGAGTATTGAAAGCTGTGAATTCAGGATATTCTATTGAGGACTGAGGGTTGACAACCGATTGTTGAGGACTGAAGGCTGAAGCTTGAGGATTTAGGACTGAGTACTCAGAATTGAGGTTTGAGGACTGAGGATTGAGGATTAAAGATTGAGTATTGAGGATTGAAGATTGAGGATTGAGGATTGAGTATCGAGGATTGAGGATTGAGGATGAGGGCTGAGGGTTGAGGATTGAGGTTTGAGGACTGAGGACTGAGGATTGAGGATTGAGAATTGAGGATTGAGGATTGAGGATTGAGGATTGAAGATTCAGAATTGGGTATTGAGGATTCAAGAATGAGGATAGAGGATTGAGGATTGAGGACTGAGGATTGAAGATTGAGTATTGAGGATTGAAGACTGACGATTGAGGATTGAGAATTGAGGATTGAGTATTGAGCATTGAGGATTGCAGATTGAGCATTGAGGATTGAAGTTTGAGGATTGAGGATCGAGGATTGAGGATTGAGGATTGAATATTGAGGATTGGGGACTGAGTGTTGAGGGTTTAGTGATGAGAATTGATGTTTGTGGATAGAGGTTTGAAGATCGCAGATTGAGTATTGAGTATTGAAAACTGTGGATTGAGGATATTCTGTTGAGGATTGAGGATTGACAACTGATTGTTGTGGACTGAGGGCTGAATGTTGAGGATTCAGGACTGAGGACTCGGAATTGAGAATTGAGGACTGAGGATTGAGGATTAAAGATTGAGTATTGAGGATTGACGATTGAGGATTGAGTATTGAGGATTGAGGATTGAGGATTGAGGATTGAGTATTGAGTATTGAGGATTGAGGATTGAGGATTGAACGTTGATTACTGAGTGTTGAGGGTTGAGTGGTGAGAATTGATGTTTGTCGATAGAGATTTGAAGATTGCAGATTGAGCATTGAGTATTGAAAGCTGTGAATTCAGGGTATTCTATTGAGGACTGAGGGTTGACAACCGATTGTTGAGGACTGAAGGCTGAAGCTTGAGGATTCAGGACTGAGTACTCAGAATTGAGGTTTGAGGACTGAGGATTGAGGATTAAAGATTGAGTATTGAGGATTGAAGATTGAGGATTGAGGATTGAGTATCGAGGATTGAGGATTGAGGATGAGGGCTGAGGGTTGAGGATTGAGGTTTGAGGACTGAGGACTGAGGATTGAGGATTGAGAATTGAGGATTGAGCATTGAGGATTGAGGATTCAAGGTTGAGCATTGAGGATTGAAGGTTGAGGATTGAGGATTGAGGGTAGAGGATTGAGGATTGAATATTGAGGATTGGGGACTGAATGTTGAGGGTTGATGATTGAAAATTGAGGATTGGGTATTGAGGATTGAGGATTGAGAATTGTGGATTGAGGATTGAGGATTGAGGATTGAGGATTCAGGATTGAAGGTTGAACATTGATGAATGAAGATTGAGGATTGAAGATTGAGGATTGAAGATTGAGGATTGAGGATTGAGGATTGAGGATTGAGAATAGAGGATTGAAGATTGAGGATTGGTGTTTGAGGATTGACGATTGAGGATTGAGTATTGAGGATTGAGGATTGAGGATTGAGGATTGAGTATTGAGTATTGAGGATTGAGGATTGAGGATTGAAGATTGAGGATTGGGTATTGAGGAGTGACGAATTAGGCTTGAGGATTGAGGATTGAGGATTGAGGATTGCAGATTGAGTATTGATGATTGAAGATTGAGGATTGAGGATTGAGGATTGAGGATTGAGGACTGAGGATTGAGGATTGAGGATTGAAGATTGAGTACTGAGCATTTAAGGTTGAGGATTGAGGATTGAGGATTGAGGATTGAGAATAGAGGATTGAAGATTGAGGATTGGTGTTTGAGGATTGACGATTGAGGATTGAGTATTGAGGATTGAGGATTGAGGATTGAGGATTGAGTATTGAGTATTGAGGATTGAGGATTGAGGATTGAACATTGATTACTGAGTGTTGAGGGCTGAGTGGTGAGAATTGATGTTTGTCGATAGAGATTTGAAGATTGCAGATTGAGCATTGAGTATTGAAAGCTGTGAATTCAGGATATTCTATTGAGGACTGAGGGTTGACAACCGATTGTTGAGGACTGAAGGCTGAAGCTTGAGGATTTAGGACTGAGTACTCAGAATTGAGGTTTGAGGACTGAGGATTGAGGATTAAAGATTGAGTATTGAGGATTGAAGATTGAGGATTGAGGATTGAGTATCGAGGATTGAGGATTGAGGATGAGGGCTGAGGGTTGAGGATTGAGGTTTGAGGACTGAGGACTGAGGATTGAGGATTGAGAATTGAGGATTGAGGATTGAGGATTGAGGATTGAAAATTCAGAATTGGGTATTGAGGATTCAAGAATGAGGATAGAGGATTGAGGATTGAGGACTGAGGATTGAAGATTGAGTATTGAGGATTGAAGACTGACGATTGAGGATTGAGAATTGAGGATTGAGTATTGAGCATTGAGGATTGCAGATTGAGCATTGAGGATTGAAGTTTGAGGATTGAGGATCGAGGATTGAGGATTGAGGATTGAATATTGAGGATTGGGGACTGAGTGTTGAGGGTTTAGTGATGAGAATTGATGTTTGTGGATAGAGGTTTGAAGATCGCAGATTGAGTATTGAGTATTGAAAACTGTGGATTGAGGATATTCTGTTGAGGATTGAGGATTGACAACTGATTGTTGTGGACTGAGGGCTGAATGTTGAGGATTCAGGACTGAGGACTCGGAATTGAGAATCGAGGACTGAGGATTGAGGATTAAAGATTGAGTATTGAGGATTGACGATTGAGGATTGAGTATTGAGGATTGAGGATTGAGGATTGAGGATTGAGTATTGAGTATTGAGGATTGAGGATTGAGGATTGAACATTGATTACTGAGTGTTGAGGGCTGAGTGGTGAGAATTGATGTTTGTCGATAGAGATTTGAAGATTGCAGATTGAGCATTGAGTATTGAAAGCTGTGAATTCAGGATATTCTATTGAGGACTGAGGGTTGACAACCGATTGTTGAGGACTGAAGGCTGAAGCTTGAGGATTTAGGACTGAGTACTCAGAATTGAGGTTTGAGGACTGAGGATTGAGGATTAAAGATTGAGTATTGAGGATTGAAGATTGAGGATTGAGGATTGAGTATCGAGGATTGAGGATTGAGGATGAGGGCTGAGGGTTGAGGATTGAGGTTTGAGGACTGAGGACTGAGGATTGAGGATTGAGAATTGAGGATTGAGGATTGAGGATTGAGGATTGAAAATTCAGAATTGGGTATTGAGGATTCAAGAATGAGGATAGAGGATTGAGGATTGAGGACTGAGGATTGAAGATTGAGTATTGAGGATTGAAGACTGACGATTGAGGATTGAGAATTGAGGATTGAGTATTGAGCATTGAGGATTGCAGATTGAGCATTGAGGATTGAAGTTTGAGGATTGAGGATCGAGGATTGAGGATTGAGGATTGAATATTGAGGATTGGGGACTGAGTGTTGAGGGTTTAGTGATGAGAATTGATGTTTGTGGATAGAGGTTTGAAGATCGCAGATTGAGTATTGAGTATTGAAAACTGTGGATTGAGGATATTCTGTTGAGGATTGAGGATTGACAACTGATTGTTGTGGACTGAGGGCTGAATGTTGAGGATTCAGGACTGAGGACTCGGAATTGAGAATCGAGGACTGAGGATTGAGGATTAAAGATTGAGTATTGAGGATTGACGATTGAGGATTGAGTATTGAGGATTGAGGATTGAGGATTGAGGATTGAGTATTGAGTATTGAGGATTGAGGATTGAGGATTGAACATTGATTACTGAGTGTTGAGGGTTGAGTGGTGAGAATTGATGTTTGTCGATAGAGATTTGAAGATTGCAGATTGAGCATTGAGTATTGAAAGCTGTGATTTCAGGATATTCTATTGAGGACTGAGGATTGACAAACGATTGTTGAGGACTGAAGGCTGGAGCTTGAGGATTCAGGACTGAGGACTCAGAATTGAGGTTTGAGGACTGAGGATTGAGGATTAACGATTGAGTATTGAGGATTGAAGATTGAGGATTGAGGATTGAGGATTGAGGATTGAGGATTGCAGATTGAGTATTGAGGATTGAAGATTGAGGATTGAGGATTGAGGATTGAGGATTGAGGACTGAGGATTGAGGATTGAGGATTGAAGATTGAGTATTGAGGATTGAAGATTGAGGATTGAGGATTGAGGATTGAGGATTGAGAATAGAGGATTGAAGATTGAGGATTGGTGTTTGAGGATTGACGATTGAGGATTGAGTATTGAGGATTGAGGATTGAGGATTGAGGATTGAGTATTGAGTATTGAGGATTGAGGATTGAGGATTGAACATTGATTACTGAGTGTTGAGGGTTGAGTGGTGAGAACTGATGTTTGTCGATAGAGATTTGGAGATTGCAGATTGAGCATTGAGTATTGAAAGCTGTGAATACAGGATATTCTATTGAGGACTGAGGATTGACAACCGATTGTTGAGGACTGAATGCTGAAGCTTGAGGATTCAGGACTGAGGACTCAGAATTGAGGTTTGAGGACTGAGGATTGAGGATTAATGATTGAGTATTGAGGATTGAAGATTGATTATTGAGGATTGAGTATCGAGGATTGAGGATTGAGAATGAGGGCTGAGGGTTGAGGATTGAGGTTTGAGGACTGAGGACTGAGGATTGAGGATTGAGAATTGAGGATTGAGGATTGAGGTTTGAGGTATGAGGATTCAGGATTGAGGATTGAGGATTGAGGATTGAGGATTGAGGATTGAGGATTGAGGATTGAGAATTGAGGATTGAGGATTGAGGATTGAAGATTCAGAATTGGGTATTGAGGATTCAAGAATGAGGATAGAGGATTGAGGATTGAGGACTGAGGATTGAAGATTGAGTATTGAGGATTGAAGACTAACGATTGAGGATTGAGAATTGAGGATTGAGTATAGAGCATTGAGGCTTGCAGATTGAGCATTGAGGATTGAAGTTTGAGGATTGAGGATCGAGGATTGAGGATTGAGGATTGAATATTGAGGATTGGGGACTGAGTGTTGAGGGTTTAGTGATGAGAATTGATGTTTGTGGATAGAGGTTTGAAGATTGCAGATTGAGTATTGAGTATTTAAAACTGTGGATTGAGGATATTCTGTTGAGGATTGAGGATTGACAACTGATTGTTGTGGACTGAGGGCTGAATGTTGAGGATTCAGGGCTGAGGACTGGGAATTGAGAATTGAGGACTGGGGATTGAGGATTAAAGATTGAGTATTGAGGATTTAAGATTGAGGATTGAGGACTGAGGATTGAGGATTGAGAATTGAGGATTGAGGATTGAGGATTGAAAATTGGGAATTGGGTATTTAGGATTGAAGAATGAGGATTGAGGATTGAGGATTGAAGGTTGAGGATTGAGGATTGAGGATTGAGGATTGAGGATTGAGGATTGAAGATTGAGTATTGAGTATTTAAGATTGAGGATTGAGGATTGAGGATTGAGGATTGAGAATTGAGGATTGAGAATTGAGGATTGAGGATTGAGGATTGAAGATTGAGGATTGGGTATTGAGGAGTGACGAATTAGGATTGAGGATTGAGGATTGAGGATTGAGGATTGCAGATTGAGGATTGGGGATTGAGGATTGAGGATTGAGGATTGAGTATTGAGTATTGAGGATTGAGAATAGAGGATTGAAGATTGAGGATTGGTGTTTGAGGATTGACGATTGAGGATTGAGTATTGAGGATTGAGGATTGAGGATTGAAGGTTGAGTATTGAGATTGAGGATTCAGGATTGAGGATTGAGGATAGAGGATTGAGCATTGAGGATTGAGGATTGAAGATTGAGTATTGAGTATTTAAGATTGAGGATTGAGGATTGAGGATTGAGGATTGAGGATTGAGGATTGAGGATTCAGGATTGAAGATTGAGGATTGGGTATTGAGGAGTGACGAATTAGGATTGAGGATTGAGGATTGAGGATTGAGGATTGCAGATTGAGTATTGAGGATTGAAGATTGAGGATTGAGGATTGAGGATTGAGGATTGAGGGCTGAGGATTGAGGATTAAGGATTGAAGATTGAGTATTGAGGATTGAAAATTGAGGATTGAGGATTGACGATTGAGGATTGAGAATAGAGGATTGAAGATTGAGGATTGGTGTTTGAGGATTGACGATTGAGGATTGAGTATTGAGGATTGAGGATTGAGGATTGAGGATTGAGTATTGAGTATTGAGGATTGAGGATTGAGGATTGAACATTGATTACTGAGTGTTGAGGGTTGAGTGGTGAGAATTGATGTTTGTCGATAGAGATTTGAAGATTGCAGATTGAGCATTGAGTACTGAAAGCTATGAATTCAGGATATTCTATTGAGGACTGAGGATTGACAACCGATTGTTGAGGACTGAAGGCTGAAGCTTGAGGATTCAGGACTGAGTACTCAGAACTGAGGTTTGAGGACTGAGGATTGAGGATTAAAGATTGAGTATTGAGGATTGAGGATTGAGGATTGAGGATTGAGTATCGAGGATTGAGGATTGAGGATGAGGGCTGAGGGTTGAGGATTGAGGTTTGAGGACTGAGGACTGAGGATTGAGGATTGAGAATTGAGGATTGAGGATTGAGGATTGAAGATTCAGAATTGGGTATTGAGGATTCAAGAATGAGGATAGAGGATTGAGGATTGAGGATTGAAGATTGAGGATTGGCAATTGAGGATTGGCGATTGAGGATTGAGTATTGAGGATTGAGAATTGAGGATTGAGGATTGAAGATTGAGTATTGAGGATTGAAGATTGTTGACTGAGTGTTGAGGGTTGAGTAATGAGAATTGATGTTTGTGGATTGAGATTTGAAGACTGCAGAATGGGGATTGAGTATTGAATACTGTGAATTGGGGATATTCTATTGAGGATTGAGGATTGACAATTGATTGTTGAGGACTGAGGGCTGAAGGCTGAGGATTCAGGATTGAGGATTCGGGATTGAGGTTTCAGGACTGAGGATTGAGGGTTAAGGATTGAGGATTGAGGATTGAGGATTTGGCATTGAGGACTGAGGATTGAGGATTGAGGATTGAGGATTGAGGATTGAGGATTGAAGGTTGAGTATTGAGTATTTAAGATTGAGGATTGAGGATTGAGGATTGAGGGTTGAGAATTGAGGATTGAGAATTGAGGATTGAGGATTGAGGATTGAAGATTGAGGATTGGGTATTGAGGAGTGACGAATTAGGATTGAGGATTGAGGATTGAGGATTGAGGATTGCAGATTGAGGATTGAAGGTTGAGTATTGAGGATTGAAGATTGAGGATTGGGGATTGAGGATTGAGGATTGAGGATTGAAGATTGAGGATTGGCAATTGAGGATTGACGATTGAAGATTGAGTATTGAGGATTGAGAATTGAGGATTGAGGATTGAAGATTGAGTATTGAGGATTGAAGATTGTTGACTGAGTGTTGAGGGTTGAGTGATGAGAATTGATGTTTGTGGATTGAGATTTGATGATTGAAGAATGGGGATTGAGTATTGAATACTGTGAATTGGGGATATTCTATTGAGGATTGAGGATTGACAATTGATTGTTGAGGACTGAGGGCTGAAGGCTGAGGATTCAGGATTGAGGATTCGGGATTGAGGTTTCAGGACTGAGGATTGAGGGTTAAGGATTGAGGATTGAGGATTGAGGATTTGGCATTGAGGACTGAGGATTGAGGATTGAGGATTGAGGATTGAGGATTGAGGATTGAGGATTGAAGATTGAGTATTGAGTATTTAAGATTGAGGATTGAGGATTGAGGATTGAGGATTGAGAATTGAGGATTGAGAATTGAGGATTGAGGATTGAGGATTGAAGATTGAGGATTGGGTATTGAGGAGTGACGAATTAGGATTGAGGATTGAGGATTGAGGATTGAGGATTGCAGATTGAGGATTGGGGATTGAGGATTGAGGATTGAGGATTGAGTATTGAGTATTGAGGATTGAGAATAGAGGATTGAAGATTGAGGATTGGTGTTTGAGGATTGACGATTGAGGATTGAGTATTGAGGATTGAGGATTGAGGATTGAAGATTGAGGATTGAGTATTGAGGATTGAAGATTGAGGACTGAGTGTTGAGGGTTGAGTGACGAGAATTGATGTTTGTGGATTGAGATTTGAAGATTGAAGACTGGGGATTGAGTATTGAAATCTGTGAATTGAGGTTATTCTATTGAGGATTGTGGATTGACAATTGATTGTTGAGGACTGAGGGCTGAAGATTGAGGATTCAGGATTGAGGATTCGGGATTCAGGTTTGAGGACTGAGGATTGAAGGTTGAATATTGAGTATTGAGGATTGAAGATTGAGGATTGAGGATTGAGGATTGAGGATTGAGTATGATGGCTGAGGGTTGAGGATTCAGGTTTGAGGTCTGAGGACTGAGGATTGAGGATTGAGAATTGAGGATTGAGGATTGTGGATTTAAGATTGAGGATTGGGTATTGGGGATTGAAGACTGAGGGTTGAGGATTTAGGATTGAGGATTGAGGATTGAAGATTGCGTATTCAGGATTGGCGTTTGACGAATGAGGATTGAGGATTGAGGATTGAGGATTGAGGATTGAGGATTGACGTTTGAAGATTGAGCATTGAGGATTGAAGATTGAGGATTGAGGATTGAGGGTTGAGGATTGAGGATTGAAGATTGAGGATTGGGGACTGAGTGTTGAGGGTTGAGTGATGAGAATTGATGTTTGCGGATAGAGACTAGAGGATTGCAGATTGAGTATTGAGCACTGAAACCTGCGAATTGAGGATATTCTATTGTGGATTGAGGATTGACAACTGATTGTTGAGGGCTGAGGGCTGAAGATTGAGGATTCAGGATTGAGGATTCGGGATTGAGGTTTCAGGACTGAGAATTGAGGGTTGAGGAATGAGGATTGAGGATTGAGGATTGAGGATTGAGGACTGAGGATTGAGGATTGAGGATTGAGGATTGAGGATTGAGGATTGAGGATTGAGGATTGAAGATTGAGGATTTGGTACTGAGGATTGAACATTGAGGATTGAGGATTGAGGATTGAGGATTGAAGATTGAGTATTGAGGATTGAAGACTAACGATTGAGGATTGAGAATTGAGGATTGAGTATAGAGCATTGAGGCTTGCAGATTGAGCATTGAGGATTGAAGTTTGAGGATTGAGGATCGAGGATTGAGGATTGAGGATTGAATATTGAGGATTGGGGACTGAGTGTTGAGGGTTTAGTGATGAGAATTGATGTTTGTGGATAGAGGTTTGAAGATTGCAGATTGAGTATTGAGTATTTAAAACTGTGGATTGAGGATATTCTGTTGAGGATTGAGGATTGACAACTGATTGTTGTGGACTGAGGGATGAAGATTGAGAATTCAGGATTGAGGATTCAGGATTGAGGATTGAGGATTGAGGATTGAGAATTGAGGATTGAGGATTGAGGATTGAGGATTGAGGATTGAGGATTGAGGATTGAGTATTGGGTATTGAGGATTGAAGATTGACGATTGAGGATTGAGGATTGAAGATTGAGGACTGAGTGTTGAGGGTTGAGTGACGAGAATTGATGTTTGTGGATTGAGATTTGAAGATTGAAGAATGGGGATTGAGTATTGAAAACTGTGAATTGAGGTTATTCTATTGAGGATTGTGGATTGACAATTGATTGTTGAGGACTGAGCGCTGAAGATTGAGGATACAGGATTGAGGATTCGGGATTCAGGTTTGAGGACTGAGGATTGAGGGTTGAATATTGAGTATTGAGGATTGAAGATTGAGGATTGAGGATTGAGGATTGAGGATTGAGTATGAGGGCTGAGGGTTGAGGATTCAGGTTTGAGGTCTGAGGACTGAGGATTGAGGATTGAGAATTGAGGATTGAGGATTGTGGATTGAAGATTGAGGATTGGGTATTGGGGATTGAAGACTGAGGGTTGAGGATTTAGGATTGAGGATTGAGGATTGAAGATTACGTATTCAGGATTGGCGTTTGACGAATGAGGATTGAGGATTGAGGATTGAGGATTGAGGATTGAGGATTGAGGTTTGAAGATTGAGCATTGAGGATTGAATATTGAGGATTGAGGATTGAGGGTTGGGGATTGAGGATTGAAGATTGAGGATTGGGGACTGAGTGTTGAGGGTTGAGTGATGAGAATTGATGTTTGCGGATAGAGACTAGAGGATTGCAGATTGAGTATTGAGTACTGAAACCTGCGAATTGAGGATATTCTATTGTCGATTGAGGATTGACAACTGATTGTTGAGGGCTGAGGGCTGAAGATTGAGGATTCAGTATTGAGGATTCGGGATTGAGGTTTCAGGACTGAGAATTGAGGGTTTAGGAATGAGGATTGAGGATTGAGGATTGAGGATTGAGGACTGAGGATTGAGGATTGAGGATTGAGGATTGAGGATTGAGGATTGAGGATTGAGGATTGAAGATTGAGGATTTGGTATTGAGGATTGAACATTGAGGATTGAGGATTGAGGATTGAGGATTGAGGATTGAGGATTCAACATTGAATATTGATGATTGAAGATTGAGGATTGAGGATTGAGTGTTGTGGATTGAGGACGAGGACTGAGGGTTGAGTATTGATGTTTGAGGTCTGAGGATTGAGGATTGAGTATTGAGAATTGAGGATTGAGGATTGAGGATTGAAGATTGAGGATTGGGTGTTGCGAATTGAAGAATGACGATTGAGCATTGAGGCTTGGGTATTGATGCTTGACGTCTGAGGATTGAGGATTGAGTGTTGAGAATTGAGGATTGAGGATTGTGGATTGAAGATTGAGGATTGGGTGTTGAGGATTGAAGAACGAGGATTGAGGATTGTGGACTGAGGATTGAGGATTGAAGATTGAGTATCCAGGATTGGAGATTGACGGTTGAGGATTGAGGTTTGAGGATTGAGGATCGAGGATTGAGGATTGAAGATTGAGGATTGGGTGTTGAGGATTGAAGAACGAGGATTGAGGATTGAGGACTGAGGATTGAGGATTGAAGATTGAGTATTCAGGATTGGAGATTGACGATTGAGGATTGAGGTTTGAGGAATGAGGATCGAGGATTGAGGATTGAATATTGAGGATCGAGGACTGAGTGTTGAGGGTTGAGTGATGAGAATTGATGTTTGTGGATAGAGATTTGAAGATTGCAGATTGAGTATTGAGTATTCAAGACTGTGAATTGGTGATATTCTGTTGAGGATTGAGGATTGACAACTGACTGTTGAGGACTGCGGGCTGAAGATTGAGGATTCAGGATTGAGGATTCAGGATTGAGGATTCAGGATTGATGTTTGAGGACTGAGGACTGAGGATTGAGGATTGAGGATTGAGGATTGAGGATTGAGGATTGAGGATTGAGGATTGGGGATTGGGTATTGAGGATTGAGGATTGAGGATTGAGGATTGAGTGTTGAGAATTGAGGACTGAGGATTGAGGATTGAAGATTGAGGATTGGGTGTTGAGGATTGAAGAATGAGGATTGAGGATTGAGGACTGAGGATTGAGGTTTGAGGATTGAGGATTCAGGATTGATTATTGAGGATTGAAGATTGAGTATTGAGGATTGAGTATTGAGGATTGTAGATTGAGGACTGAGTGTTGTGGGTTCAGTGATGAGAATTGATGTTTGTGGATTGAGATTAGAAGATTGAAGAATGGGGATTGAGTATTGAAAACTGTGAATTGAGGATATTCTATTGAGGACTGAAGGATTGACAATCGATTGTAGAGGACTGAGTGCTGAAGGTTGAGGATTCAGGATTGAGGATTCGGCATTGAGGTTTAAGGACTGAGGATTGAAGATTGAGGATTGGGGACTGAGGATCGAAGAATGAGGAGTGAGTATTGAGCATTGAGGATTGAGGATTTAGGTTTGAAGATTCAGTATTGAGGTTTGAAGTTTGAGAATTGAGGATTGCGTGTTGAACATTGAGGACTGAGTGTTGGGGGTTGAGTGATGAGAATTGATGTTTGTAGATAGAGATTTGAAGATTGCATTTGAGTATTGAGTATTGAAAACTGTGAACTGATGATACTCTATTGAGTATTGAGGATTGAAAACTGTGAATTGAGGATACCCTATTGAGTATTGAGGATTGACAACTGATTGTTGATGACTGAGGGCAGAAGGTTGAGGATTCAGGATTGCGGATTCAGAATTGAGGTTTGAGGACTGAGGATTGAGGATTGAAGATTGAGTATTGAGGATTGAAGATTGAGGATTGAGGACTGAGGATTGAGGATTGAGGATGAGGACTGTGGGTTGAGGATTAAGGTTTGAGGACTGAGGACTGAGGATTGAGGATTGAGAATTGAGGGTTGAGGATTGAGGATTGAGGATTGAGGATTGAGGATTGAGGATTGTGGATTGAAGATTGAGTATTGAGGATTGAGAATTGAGGATTGAGTATTGAAGATTGAGTACTGAGGATTGAAGATTGAGGATTGAAGGTTGAGGATTGAAGATTGAGGACTGAGTGTTGAGGGTTGAGTGATGAGAATTGATGTTTGTGGATTGAGATTTGAAGATTGAAGAATGGGGATTGAGTATTGAAAACTGTGAATTGAGGATATTCTATTGAGGATTGAGGATTGACAATTGATTGTTGAGGACTGAGGGCTGAAGATTGAGGATTCAGGATTAAGGATTCGGTATTGAGGTTTCAGGACTGAGGTTTGAGGGTTGAGGATTGAGGATTGAGGATGGAGGATTTGGGATTGAGGATTGAGGATTGAGGGTTGAGGATTGAGGATTGAGTAATGAGTATTGAAGGTTGAGTATTGAGGATTGAAGATTGAGGATTGATGATTGAGGATTGAGTATTGAGAATTGACGATTGAGGATTGAGGATTGAAGATTGAGGATTGGGTATTGAGGAGTGACGAATTAGGATCGGGGATTGAGGATTGAGGATTGAGGATTGCAGATAGAGTATTGAGGATTGAAGATTGAGGATTGAGGATGGAGGATTGAGGATTGAGGAATGAGGATTGCGGATTGAGGATTGAAGATTGAGTATTGAGTATTGAAGATTGAGGATTGAGGATTGAGGATTGAGGATTGAGGATTGAGGATTGTGGATTGAGGATTGTGGATTGAAGATTGACGATTGAGGGTTGAGTATTGAGGTTTGAGAATTGAGGATTGAGTACTGAGGATTGAAGATTGAGGATTGAGGATTGAGGATTGAAGATTGAGGACTGAGTGTTGAGGGTTGAGTGATGAGAATTGATGTTTGTGGATTGAGATCTGAAGATTGAAGAAAGGGGATTGAGTATTGAAAACTGCGAATTGAGGATATTCTGTTGAGGATTGAGGATTGACAATTGATTGTTCAGGACTGAGGGCTGAAGTTTGCGGATTCAGGATTGAGGATTCGGGATTCAGGTTTCAGGACTGAGGATTGAGGATTGAGGATTGAGGGTTGAGGATTGAGGATTGAGGACTGAGGATTGTAGATTGAAGATTGAATATTGAGGATTGAAAATTGAGGATTGAGGATTGAGAGTTGAGGATTGAGGATTGAAGATTGAGGATTGGGGACTGAGGATCGAAGATTGAGGATTGAGGAATGAAGATTGAGTATTGAGGATTGAAGATTGAGGATTGAGGATTGAGGATTGAGGATTGAGGATTGAGGAATGAAGATTGAGGATTGGGTATTGAGGATTGAACATTCAGGATTGAGGGTTGAGGATAGAGGATTGAGTATTGAGGATTGAAGATTGAGGATTGAGGATTGAGGAAAGAGGATTGAAGATTGAGTATTGAGGATTGAAGGCTGAGGATTGAGGATTGAGGATTGAGGATTGTGGATTGAAGATTGAGGATTGAGGATTGGGGACTGAGGATTGAAGGTTGAATATTGATGATTCAAGATTGAGGATTGAGGGTTGTGGATTGCGGACGAGGACTGAGGGTTGAGTATTGATGCTTGAGGTCTGAGGATTGAGGATTGAGGATTGAGAATTGAGGATTGAGGATTGAGGATTGAAGATTGTGGACTGGGTGTTGAGAATTGAAGAATGAGGATTGAAAATTGAGGATTGAAGATTGAGGGTTGAAGATTGAGTATTGAGGATTTAGGATTGAGGATTGAAGATTAAGGACTGAGTGTTGAGGGTTGAGTGATGAGAATTGATGTTTGTGGATTGAGATTTGAAGACTGAAGAATGGGGATTGAGTATTGAAAACTGTGAATTGAGGATATACTATTGAGGATTGAGGATTGTCAATTGATTGTTGAGGACTGAGGGCTGAAGATTGAGGATTCAGGATTGAGGATTCGGTATTGAGGTTTCAGGACTGAGGATTGAGGGTTGAGGATTGAGGATTGAGGATTGAGGATTTGGGATTGTGGATTGAGGATTGAGGATTGAGGATTGAGGATTGAGGATTGAGTATTGAAGATAGAGTATTGAGGATTGAAGATTGAGGATTGAGGATTGAGGATTGAGGATTGAGGATTGAGGATTGAAGATTGTGGACTGGGTGTTGAGAATTGAAGAATGAGGATTGAAAATTGAGGATTGAGGATTGAGGGTTGAAGATTGAGTATTGAGGATTTAGGATTGAGGATAGAAGGTTGAGGACTGAGTGTTGAGGGTTGAGTGATGAGAATTGATGTTTGTGGATTGAGATTTGAAGACTGAAGAATGGGGATTGAGTATTGAAAACTGTGAATTGAGGATATACTATTGAGGATTGAGGATTGTCAATTGATTGTTGGGGACTGAGTGCTGAAGATTGAGGATTCAGGATTGAGGATTCGGTATTGAAGTTTCAGGACTGAGGATTGAGGGCTGAGGATTGAGGATTGAGGATTGAGGATTTGGGATTGAGGATTGAGGATTGAGGATTGAGGATTGAGTATTGAGGATTGAGTATTGAAGATTGAGTATTGAGGATTGAAGATTGAGGATTGGGGATTGAGGATTGAGGATTGAGAATTGAGGATTGAGGATTGAGGATTGAAGATTGAGGATTGGGTATTGAGGAGTGACGAATTAGGATTGAGGATTGGGGATTGAGGATTGAGGATTGCAGATTGAGTATTGAGGAATGAAGATTGAGGACTGAGGATTGAGGATTGAGGATTGAGGACTGAGGATTGAGGATTGAGGATTGAATATTGAGTATTGAAGATTGAGGATTGGGGATTGAGGATTGAGTATTGAGGATTAAGGATTGAAGATTGAGGATTGAGGGTTGAAGATTGAGGATTGGGAATTGAGGATTGACGATTGAGGATTGACTATTGAGGATTGAGAATTGAGGATTGAGGATTGAAGATTGAGTATTGAGGATTGAAGATTGAGGATTTAGGATTGAGGATTGAATATAGAGGACTGAGTGTTGAGGGTTGAGTGATGAGGATTGATGTTTGTGGATTGAGATTTGAAGATTGAAGAATGGGGATTGAGTATTGAAAACTGTGAATTGAGGATACTCTATTGAGGATTGAGGATTGACAATTGATTGTTGAGGACTGAGGGCTGAAGATTGAGGATTCAGGATTAAGGATTCGGTATTGAGGTTTCAGGACTGAAGATTGATGTTTGAAGATTGAGTATTGAGGATTTAGGATTGAGGATTGAAGATTGAGGACTGAGTGTTGAGGGTCGAGTGCTGAGAATTGATGTTTGTGGATTGAGATTTGAAGACTGAAGAATGGGGATTGAGTATTGAAAACTGTGAATTGAGGATATTCTATTGAGGATTGAGGATTGTCAATTGATTGTTGAGGACTGAGTGCTGAAGATTGAGGATTCAGGATTGAGGATTCGGTATTGAGGTTTCAGGACTGAGGATTGAGGGTTGAGGATTGAGGATTGAGGATTGAGCATTTGGGATTGAGGATTGAGGATTGAGGATTGAGGATTGAGGATTGAGGATTGAGTATTGAAGATTGAGTATTGAGGAGTGACGAATTAGGATTGAGGATTGAGGATTGAGGATTGAAGATTGCAGATTGTGTATTGAGGAATGAAGATTGAGGACTGAGGATTGAGGATTGAGTATTGATGATTGAGGATTGAGGATTCAGGATTGAGGATTGAGGATAGAGGATTGAAGATTGAGGATTGGGGATTGAGGATTGACGATTGAGGATTGAGTGTTGATGATTGAGAATTGAGGATTGAGGATTGAAGATTGAGTATTGAGGATTCAAGATTCCGGATTGAGGATTGAGGATTGAAGATTGAGGACTGAGTGTTCAGGGTTGAGTGATGAGAATTGACGTTTGTGGATTGAGACTTGAAGACTGAAGAATGGGGATTGAGTATGAAAACTGTGAATTGAGGATATTCTATTGAGGATTGAGGATTGAGAATTGATTGTTGAGGACTGAGGACTGAAGTTTGCGGATTCAGGATTGAGGATTCGGGATTGAGGTTTCAGGACTGAGGATTGATTGTTGAGGATTGAGGATTGAGGATTGAGGATTGAGGATTGAGGATTGAGGATTGAGGATTGAAGATTGAGTATTGAGGATTGAAAATTGAGGATTGATGATTGAGGATTGAAGATTGAGGATTGAAGATTGAGGATTGGGGATTGAGGATTGATGATTGAGGATAGAGGATTGAAGGTTGAGGATTGGGGATTGAGGATTGACGATTGAGGATTGGGGATTGAGGATTGAGGATTGAGGATTGGGAATTGAGGATTGAAGATTGAGGATTGGGGATTGAGGATTGGGTATTGAGGAGTGACGAATTAGGACTGAGGATTGAGGATTGAGGATTGAGGATTGCAGATTGAGTATTGAGGATTGAAGATTGAGGATTGAGGATTGAGGATTGAGGATTGAGGACTGAGGATTGAGGATTGAGGATTGAAGATTGAGTATTGAGTATTGAAGATTGAGGATTGAGGATTCAGGATTGAGGATTGAGGATAGAGGATTGAAGATTGAGGATTCGGGATTAAGGATTGACGATTGAGGATTGAGTGTTGAGGATTGAGAGTTAAGGATTGAGGATTGAAGATTGAGTATTGAGGATTCAAGATTGCGGATTGAGGATTGAGAATTGAAGATTGAGGACTGAGTGTTGAGGGTTGAGTGATGAGAATTGATGTTTGTGGATTGAGCTTTGAAGATTGAAGAATGGGGATTGAGTATGAAAACTGTGAATTGAGGATATTCTATTGAGGATTGAGGATTGAGAATTGATTGTTGAGGACTGAGGACTGAAGTTTGCGGATTCAGGATTGAGGATTCGGGATTGAGGTTTCAGGACTGAGGATTGATTGTTGAGGATTGAGGATTGAGGATTGAGGATTGAGGATTGAGGATTGAGGATTGAGGATTGAAGATTGAGTATTGAGGATTGAAAATTGAGGATTGATGATTGAGGATTGAAGATTGAGGATTGAAGATTGAGGATTGGGGATTGAGGATTGATGATTGAGGATAGAGGATTGAAGGTTGAGGATTGGGGATTGAGGATTGACGATTGAGGATTGGGGATTGAGGATTGAGGATTGAGGATTGGGAATTGAGGATTGAAGATTGAGGATTGGGGATTGAGGATTGGGTATTGAGGAGTGACGAATTAGGACTGAGGATTGAGGATTGAGGATTGAGGATTGCAGATTGAGTATTGAGGATTGAAGATTGAGGATTGAGGATTGAGGATTGAGGATTGAGGACTGAGGATTGAGGATTGAGGATTGAAGATTGAGTATTGAGTATTGAAGATTGAGGATTGAGGATTCAGGATTGAGGATTGAGGATAGAGGATTGAAGATTGAGGATTCGGGATTAAGGATTGACGATTGAGGATTGAGTGTTGAGGATTGAGAGTTAAGGATTGAGGATTGAAGATTGAGTATTGAGGATTCAAGATTGCGGATTGAGGATTGAGAATTGAAGATTGAGGACTGAGTGTTGAGGGTTGAGTGATGAGAATTGATGTTTGTGGATTGAGCTTTGAAGATTGAAGAATGGGGATTGAGTATTGAAAGCTGTGAATTGAGGATATTCTATTGAGGATTGAGGATTGACAATTGATTGCTGAGGACTGAGGTATGAAGATTGATGATTCAGGATTGAGGATTCAGGCTGAGGTTTGAGGACTGAGGATTGAGGATTGAGGATTGAGGATTGAGGTTTGAGGATTGAGGAGTGAGGATTGATGATTGAGTGTTGGGTATTGCGGATTGAACATTGAGGATTGAGGATTGAGGACTGAGGATTGAGGTTCGAGCATCGAGGATTGAGGATTAAGGATTGAGGATTGAAGATTGAGGATTGGGGCCTGAGTATTGAAGATTGATGGTTGAGGATTGAGGATTGAGGATTGAGGATTTAGGATTGTGGATTGAAAATTCAGTATTGAGGAGTGAAGATTGAGAATTGAGGATTGAGGATTGAACATAAAGGACTGAGTGTTGAGGGATGAGTGGTGAGAATTGATGTTGGTGGATAGAGATTTGAAGATTGCAGATTGAGTATTGAGTATTGAAATCTGTGAATTGGAGATATTCTATTGAGGATTGGGGATTGACAACTGATTGTTGAGGACTGAGGGCTGAAGATTGAGGATTCAGGGTTGAGGATTCAGGATTGAGGTTTGGGGACTGAGGATTGAGGATTGAGGATTGAGGATTTAGGATTGAGGATTGAGGATTGAGGATTGAGGATTGAGGATTGGGTATTGAGGTTTGATGATTGAGGATTGAGGATTGAGTATTGAGGATTGGGGACTGAGGATTGAAGGTTGAATATTGATGATTGAAGATTGAGGATTGAGGGTTGTAGATTGAGGACGAGCACTGAGTGTTGGGTATTAATGCTTGTGATCTGAGGATTGAGGATTGCGAATTGAGGATTGAGGATTGAGGATTGAAGATTGAGGATTTGGTATTGAGGATTGAAGAATGAGGACTGACGAGTGAGGATTGAGGATTGAGGATTGAAGATTGAGTATTCAGGATTGGAGATTGACGATTGAGGATTGAGGATTGAGGATTGAGGATTGAGGATTGAGGATTGAGGATTGAAGGTTGAGTATTCAGGATTGAATATTGAGGATTGAGGATTGAGGATTGAGGATTGGGGATTTAAGATTGAGGATTGGGGACTGAGTGTTGAGCGTTGAGTGATGAGAAGTGATGTTTGTGGATTGAGATTTGAAGATTGAAGATTGGGGTTTGAGTGTTGAAAACTGTGAATTAGGTATATTCTATTGAGGATTGAGGACTGACAATTGATTGTTGAGGACTGAGGGCTGAAGATTGAGGATTCAGGATTGAGGATTCAGGATTGAGGTTTGAGGACTGAGGATTGAGGATTGAGGATTGAGGATTGAGTATTGAGGATTGAAGATTGAGGATTGGGTATTGAGGATTGAACATTCAGGATTGAGGATTGAGGATAGAGGATTGAAGATTGAGGATTGATGATTGAATATTGATGATTGAAGATTGAGGATTGAGGATTGAGGGTTGTGGATTGCGGACGAGGACTGAGGGTTGAGTATTGATGCTTGAGGTCTGAGGATTGAGGATTGAGGATTGAGAATTGAGGATTGAGGATTGAGGATTGAAGATTGTGGACTGGGTGTTGAGAATTGAAGAATGAGGATTGAAAATTGAGGATTGAAGATTGAGGGTTGAAGATTGAGTATTGAGGATTTAGGATTGAGGATTGAAGATTGAGGACTGAGTGTTGAGGGTTGAGTGATGAGAATTGATGTTTGTGGATTGAGATTTGAAGACTGAAGAATGGGGATTGAGTATTGAAAACTGTGAATTGAAGATATACTATTGAGGATTGAGGATTGTCAATTGATTGTTGAGGACTGAGGGCTGAAGATTGAGGATTCAGGATTGAGGATTCGGTATTGAGGTTTCAGGACTGAGGATTGAGGGTTGAGGATTGAGGATTGAGGATTGAGGATTTGGGATTGAGGATTGAGGATTGAGGATTGAGGATTGAGGATTGAGAATTGAGGATTGAGGATTGAGGATTGAAGATTGAGGATTGGGTATTGAGGAGTGACGAATTAGGATTGAGGATTGAGGATTGAGGATTGAGGATTGCAGATTGAGCATTGAGGAATGAAGATTGAGGACTGAGGATTGAGGATTGAGGATTGGGGATTGAGGATTGAGGATTGAGGATTAAGGATTGAAGATTGAGGATTGAGGGTTTAAGATTGAGGATTGGGAATTGAGGATTGACGATTGAGGATTGACTATTGAGGATTGAGAATTGAGGATTGAGGATTGAAGATTGAGTATTGAGGATTGAAGATTGAGGATTTAGGATTGAGGATTACATATAGAGGACTGAGTGTTGAGGGTTGAGTGATGAGAATTGATGTTTGTGGATTGCGATTTGAAGATTGAAGAATGGGGATTGAGTATTGAAAACTGTGAATTGAGGATATTCTATTGAGGATTGAGGATTGACAATTGATTATTGAGGACTGAGGGCTGAAGATTGAGGATTCAGTATTCAGGATTCGATATCGAGGTTTCAGGACTGAGGATTGATGGTTGAGTATTGAGGATTGAGGAATGAGGATTGAGGATTGAGGATTGAGGATTGAAGATTGAGTATTGAGTATTGAAAATTGAGGGTTGAAGATTGAGTATTGAGGATTTAGGATTGAGGATTGAAGATTGAGGACTGAGTGTTGAGGTTTGAGTGATGAGAATTGATGTTTGTGGATTGAGATTTGAAGATTGAAGAATGGGGAGTGAGTATTGAAAGCTGTGAATTGAGGATGTTCTATTGAGGATTGAGGACTGACAATTGATTGTTGAGGACTGAGGGCTGAAGATTGAGATTTCAGGATTGAGGATTCAGGATTGAGGTTCGAGGACTGAGGATTCGAGGGTTGAGGATTGAGGATTGAGTACTGAGGATTGAAGATTGAGGATTGGGTATTGAGGATTGAACATTCAGGATTGAGGATTGAGGGTAGAGGATTGATCATTGAGGATTGAAGATTGAGTATTGAGGATATTCTATTGAGGATTGAGGATTGACTATTGATTGTTGAGGACTGAGGGCTGAAGATTCAGGACTCAGTATTGAGGATTCGGTATTGAGGTTTCAGGCCTGAGGATTGAGGGTTGAGGATTGAGGATTGAGGATTGAGGATTTGGGATTGAGGATTGAGGATTGACGATTGAGGATTGACTGTTGAGGATTGAGAATTGAGGATTGAGGATTGAAGATTGAGTATTGAGGATTCAAGATTCCGGATTGAGGATTGAGGATTGAAGATTGAGGACTGAGTGTTGAGGGTTGAGTGATGAGAATTGACGTTTGTGGATTGAGACTTGAAGATTGAAGAATGGGGATTGAGTATTGAAAACTGTGAATTGAGGATATTCTATTGAGGATTGAGGATTGAGAATTGATTGCTGAGGACTGAGGACTGAAGTTTGCGGATTCAGGGTTGAGGTATCGGGATTGAGGTTTCAGGGCTGAGGATTGAGGGTTGAGGATTGAGGATTGAGGATTGAGGATTGAGGATTGAGGATTGAGGATTGAAGATTGAGTATTGAGGATTGAAAATTGAGGATTGATGATTGAGGATTGAAGATTGAGGATTGAAGATTGAGGATTGGGGATTGAAGATTGATGATTGAGGATAGAGGATTGAAGATTGAGGATTGGGGATTGAGGATTGACGATTGGGGATTGGGGATTGAGGATTGAGGATTGAGGTTTGAGGATTGAGGATTGAAGATTGAGTATTGAGAATTGAAGGTTGAGGATTGGGGATTGAGGATTGAGGATTAAGGATTGAAGATTGAGGGTTGAGGGTTGAGGATTGAGGATTGGGAATTGAGGATTGACGATTGAGGATTGAGGATTGAGGATTGAGGGCTGAGGATTGAGGATTGAGGATTGAAGATTGAGTATTGAGTATTGAAGATAGAGTATTGAGTATTGAAGATTGAGAATTGAGGATTGAGGATTGAGGATTGAGAATTGAGGATTGAGGATTGAGGATTGAGGATTGAGGATTGAGGATTGAGGATTGAAGATTGAGTATTGAGGATTGAAAATTGAGGATTGATGGTTGAGGATTGATGATTGAGGATTGAAGATTGAGGATTGGGGATTGAGGATTGATGATTGAGGATAGAGGATTGAAGATTGAGGATTGGGGATTGAGGATTGACGATTGGGGATTGGGGATTGAGGATTGAGGATTGAGGTTTGAGGATTGAGGATTGAAGATTGAGTATTGAGAATTGAAGGTTGAGGATTGGGGATTGAGGATTGAGGATTAAGGATTGAAGATTGAGGGTTGAGGGTTGAAGATTGAGGATTGTGAATTGAGGATTGACGATTGAGGATTGAGGATTGAGGATTGAGGATTGAGGACTGAGGATTGAGGATTGAGGATTGAAGATTGAGTATTGAGTATTGAAGATTGAGGATTGAAGATTGAGGATTGAGGATTGAGGATAGAGGATTGAAGATTGAGGATTGGGGATTGAGGATTGACGATTGAGGATTGAGTGTTGAGGATTGAGAATTGAGGATTGAGGATTGAAGATTGAGTATTGAGGATTCAAGATTGCGGATTGAGGATTGAGGTTTGAAGATTGAGGACTGAGTGTTGAGGGTTGAGTGATGAGAATTGATGTTTGCGGATTGAGATTTGAGGATTGAAGAATGGGGATTGAGTATTGAAAGCTGTGAATTGAGGATGTTCTATTGAGGATTGAGGACTGACAATTGATTGTTGAGGACTGAGGGCTGAAGGTTGAGATTTCAGGATTGAGGATTGAGGATAGAGGATTGAGCATTGAGGATTGAAGATTGAGTATTGAGGATATTCTATTGAGGATTGAGGATTGAATATTGATTGTTGAGGACTGAGGGCTGAAGATTCAGGATTCAGTATTGAGGATTCGGTATTGATGTTTCAGGACTGAGGATTGAGGGTTGAGGATTGAGGATTGAGGATTGAGGATTTGGGATTCAGAATTGAGGACTGAGGATTGAGGATTGAGGATTGAAGATTGAGTATTGAGTATTGAAGATTGAGGATTGAACATTGAGGATTGAGGATTGAGGGTTGTGGATTGCGGACGAGGACTGAGGGTTGAGTATTGATGTTTGAGGTCTGAGGATTTAGGCTTGAGGATTGAGAATTGAGGATTGAGGATTGAGGATTAAAGATTGAGGATTGGGTGTTGAGGATTGAAGAATGAGGATTGAGGACTGAGGATTGAAGATTGAGGGTTGAAGATTGAGTATTGAGGATTGAAGATTGAGGATTGAGGATTGAGGATTGAGGATTGAGGATTGAGGATTGAGGATTGAGGATTGAAGATTGAGTATTGAGGATTGAAGATTGAGGATTGGGGATTGAGGATTGAGGATTAAGGATTGAAGATTGAGGATTGAGGATTGAAAATTGAGGATTGGGAATTGAGGATTGACGATTGAGGATTGAGTATTGAGGATTGAGGATTGAGGATTGAGGTCTAAAGACTGAGTATTGAGGATTGAAGGTTGAGGATTTAGGGTTGAGGATTGAAGATTGAGGACTGAGTGTTGAGGGTTGAGTGATGAGAATTGATGCTTGTGGATTGAGATTTGAAGATTGAAGAATGGGGATTGAGTATTGAAAACTGTGAATTGAGGGCATTCTGTTGAGTATTGAGGATTGACAATTGATTGTTGAGGACTGAGGGCTGAAGGTTGAGGATTCAGGATTGAGGATTCGGTATTGACGTTTCAGGACTGAGGATTGATGGTTGAGGATTGAGGATTGAGGATTGAGTATTGAAGATTGAGGATTGAGGATTGAGGATTGAGGATTGAGGATTGAGTATTGAAGATTGAGGATTGAGGATTGAGGATTGAGGATTGAGGATTGAGGATAGAGGGTTGAAGATTGAGGATTGGGGATTGAGGATTGACGATTGAGAATTGAGTGTTGAGGATTGAGATTTGAGGATTGAGGATTGAAGATTCAGGACTGAGTGTTGAGGGCTGAGTGATGAGAATTGATGTTTGTGGATTGAGACTTGAATATTGAAGAATGGGGATTGAGTATTGAAAACTGTGAATTGAGGATGTTCTATTGAGGATTGAGGATTGACAATTGATTGTTGAGGACTGAGGACTGAAGTTTGCGGATTCAGGATTGAGGATTCGGGATTGAGGTTTCAGGACTGAGGATTGAGGGTTGAGGATTGAGGATTAAGGATTGAGGATTGAGGATTGAGTATTGAGGATTGAGGATTGAGTATTGAGGATTGAAGATTGAGGATTGGGTATTGAGGATTGAGGATTGAGGATTGAGGATTGAGGATTGAGGATTCGGTATTGAGGCTTCAGGACTGAGGATTGAGGGTTGAGGGTTGAGGATTGAGGATTGAGGATTTGGGATTGAGGGTTGAGGATTGAGGATTGAGGATTGAGGATTGAGGATTGAGTATTTAAGATTGAGTATTGAGAATTGCATATTGAGGATTGAGGATTGAGTATTGAGGATTGAGAATTGAGGATTGTGGATTGCGGATTGAAGATTGAGGATTGGGTATTGAGGAGTGACGAATTAGGATTGAGGATTTAGGATTGAGGATTGAGGATTGCAGATTGAGTATTGAGGACTGAAGATTGAGGATTGACAACTGATTGTTGAGGACTGAGGGATGAAGATTGAGGATTCAGGATTGAGGATTCAGGATTGAGGTTCGAGGACTGAGGATTGAGGGTTGAGGATTGAGGATTGAGGTTTGAGGATTGAGGATTGAGGATTGAGGATTGAGGATTGGGTATTGAGGTTTGAGGATTGAGGATTGAGGATTGAGGATTGAGGATTGGGGATTGAGGATTGAAGGTTCAATATTGATGATTGAAGATTGAGGATTGAGGATTGAGGGTTGTAGGTTGAGGACGAGGACTGAGGGTTGGGTATTAATGCTTGAGGTCTGAGGATTGAGGATTGCGAATTGAGGACTGAGGATTGAGGATTGAGGATTGAGGATTGAGTATTGTGGATTGAAGATTGAGGATCGGGTATTTAGGATTGAACATTCAGGATTGAGGATTGAGGATAGAGGATTGAAGATTGAGGATTGATGATTGAATATTGATGATTGAAGATTGAGGATTGAGGATTGAAGGTTGTGGATTGCGGACGAGGACTGAGGGTTGAGTATTGGTGTTTGAGGTCTGAGGATTGAGGATTGAGGATTTAGAATTGAGGATTGAGGATTGAGGATTGAAGGTTGAGGATTGAGGATTGAGGATTGAGGATTCAGGATTGAGGATTGAGGATTGAAAATTGAGTATTGAGGATTGAAGATTGAGGATTGGGGATTGAGGATTGAGGATTGAGGATTGAGGATTGAGGATTGAGTACTGAGGATTGAGGATTGAGGATTGAAGATTGAGGATTGAAGATTGAGAATTGATGATTGAGTATTGATCATTGAGGACTGAGTGTTGAGGGTTGAGTGATGAGAATTGATGTTTGTGGATAGAGGTTTGAAGATTGCAGATTGAGTATTGAGTGTTGAAAACTGTGAATTGAGGATATTCTATTGAGGATTGAGGATTGACTACTGATTGTTGAGGACTGAGGGCTGAAGATTGAGGACACAGGGTTGAGGATACAGAATCGAGGTTTGAGGACTGAGGATTGAGGATTGAAGATTGAGTATTGAGTATTGAAGATTGAGGATTGCGGATTGTCGATTGAGGATTGAGGATGAGGGCTGAGGGTTGAGGATTGAGGTTTCAGGACTGAGGACTGCGGATTGCGGATTGAGAATTGAAGATTGAGGATTGAGGATTGAGGATTGAGAATAGAGGATTGAGGATTGAGGATTGAAGATTGAGGATTCGGTATTGAGGATTGAAGAATGAGGATTGAGGAGTGAGGACTGAGGATTGAGGTTTGCAGATTGAGTATTGAGGATTGAAGATTGAGGATTGAGGATTGAGCATTGAGGATTGAGGATTGAGGATTGAGGATTGAGGATTGAGAATAGAGGATTGAGGATTGAGGATTGAAGATTGAGGATTCGGTATTGAGGATTGAAGAATGAGGATTGAGGAGTGAGGACTGAGGATTGAGGTTTGCAGATTGAGTATTGAGGATTGAAGATTGAGGATTGAGGATTGAGCATTGAGGATTGAGGATTGAGGATTGAAGATTGAGTATTGAGGATTGAAGATTGAGGATTGAGGATTGAGGATTGAGGATTGCGGATTGAAGGTAGAGGATTGGGGATTGAGGATTGACGATTGAGGATTGAGCATTGGGGATTGAGTATTGAGGATTGAGGATTGGAGATTGAGTATTGAGGATTGAAGATTGAGGATTGAGGATTGAAGATTGAGGGTTGAGGATTGAAGATTGAGGATTTTGAATTGAGTATTGACGATTGAGGATTGAGGATTGAGGATTGAGGATTGAGGACTGAGTATTGAAGATTGAGTATTGAGGATTGAAGATTGAGGATTGAGGATTGAGGATTACGGATTGAGAATTGAGGATTGAGGATTGAGGATTGAAGATTGAGGATTGGGTATTGAGGAGTGACGAATTAGGATTGAGGATTGAGGATTGAGGATTGAGGATTGCAGATTGAGTATTGAGGATTGAAGATTGAGGATTGAGGATTGAGGATTGAGGATTGAGGACTGAGGATTGAGGATTGAGGATTGAAGATTGAGTATTGAGTATTGAAGATTGAGGATTGAAGATTGAGGACTGAGGATTGAGGATAGGGGATTGAAGATTGAGGATTGCGGATTGAGGATTGACGATTGAGGATTGAGTGTTGAGGATTGAGAATTGAGAATTGGGGATTGATGATTGAGTATTGAGGATTCAAGATTGCGGATTGAGGATTGAGGATTGAAGATTGAGGTCTGAGTGTTGAGGGTTGAGTGATGAGAATTGATGTTTGTGGATTGAGATTTGAAGATTGAAGAATGGGGATTGAGTATTGAAAGCTGTGAATTGAGGATATTCTATTGAGGATTGAGGATTGACAACTGATTGTTGAGGACTGAGGGATGAAGATTGAGGATACAGGATTGAGGATTCAGGATTGAGGTTCGAGGACTGAGGATTGAGGGTTGAGGATTGAGGATTGAGGTTTGAGGATTGAGGATTGAGAATTGAAGATTGAGGATTGGGTATTGCGGATTGAACATTGAGGTTTGAGGATTGAGGACTGAGGATTGAGGTTCGAGGATCGAGGGATGAGGATTGAGGATTGAGGATTGAAGATTGAGGATTGGGGACTGAGTATTGAAGATTGAGGATAGAGGATTGAGGATTGTGGATTGAGGATTGAGTATTGAGGATTGAAGATTCAGTATTCAGGATTGAAGATTGAGAATTGAGGATTGAGGATTGAACATAAAGGACTGAGTGTCGAGGGATGAGTGATGTGAATTGATGTTTGTGGATAGAGATCTGAAGATTGCAGATTGAGTATTGAGTTTTGAAATCTGTGAATTGGTGATATTCTATTGAGGATTGAGGATTGACAACTGATTGTTGAGGACTGAGGGCTGAAAATTGAGGATTCAGGATTGAGGATTCAGAATTGAGGTTTGGGGACAGAGGATTGAGGATTGAGGATTGAGGATTGAGGATTGAGTATTGAGGATTGAGGATTGAGGATTGAGGATTGGGTATTGAGGTTTGAGGATTGAGGATTGAGGATTGAGGATTGAGGATTGGGGATTGAGGATTGAAGGTTGAATATTGATGATTGAAGATTGAGGATTGAGGATTGAGGGTTGTAGGTTGAGGACGAGGACTGGGGGTTGGGTATTAGTGCTTGAGGTCTGAGGATTGAGGATTGCGAATTGAGGACTGAGGATTGAGGATTGAGGATTGAGGATTGAGTATTGAGGATTGAAGATTGAGGATTGGTTATTGAGGATTGAACATTCAGGATTGAGGATTGAGGATAGAGGATTGAAGATTGAGGATTGATAGTTGAATATTGATGATTGCAGATTGAGGATTGAGGATTGAGGTTTGAGGATTGAAGATTGCAGATTGAGTATTGAGGATTGAGGATTGGGGATTGAGGATTGAAGGTTGAATATTGATGATTGAAGATTCAGGATTGAGGATTGAGGGTTGTAGGTTGAGGACGAGGACTGGGGGATGGGTATTAATGCTTGAGGTCTGAGGATTGAAGATTGCGAATTGAGGATTGACGATTGAGGATTGAGTGTTGAGGATTGAGAATTGAGGATTGAGGATTGATGATTGAGTATTGAGGGTTCAAGATTGCGGATTGAGGATTGAGGATTGAAGATTGAGGTCTGAGTGTTGAGGGTTGAGTGATGAGAATTGATGTTTGTGGATTCAGGTTTGAAGATTGAAGAATGGGGATTGAGTATTGAAAGCTGTGAATTGAGGATATTCTATTGAGGATTGAGGATTGACAATTGATTGATGAGGACTGAGGGATGAAGATTGAGGATTCAGGATTGAGGATTCAGGATTGAGGATCGAGGACTGAGGATTGAGGGTTGAGGATTGAGGAGTGAGGTTTGAGGATTGAGGACTGAGAATTGAAGATTGAGGATTGGGTATTGCGGATTGAACATTGAGGTTTGAGGATTGAGGACTGAGGATTGAGGTTCGAGGATCGAGGGTTGAGGATTGAGGATTGAGGATTGAAGATTGGGGATTGGGGACTGAGTATTGAAGATTGAGGATTGAGGATTGAGGATTGTGGATTGAGGATTGAGTATTGAGGATTGAAGATTCAGTATTGAGGATTGAAGATTGAGAATTGAGGATTGAGGATTGAACATAAAGGACTGAGTGTCGAGGGATGAGTGATGTGAATTGATGTTTGTGGATAGAAATCTGAAGGTTGCAGATTGAGTATTGAGTTTTGAAATTTGTGAATTGGTGATATTCTATTGAGGATTGAGGATTGACAACTGATTGTTGAGGACTGAGGGCTGAAGATTGAGGATTCAGGGTTTAGGATTCAGGATTGAGGTTTGGGGACAGAGGATTGAGGATTGAGGATTGAGGATTGAGGATTGAGGATTGAGGATTGAGGATTGAGGATTGAGGATTGGGTATTGAGGTTTGAGGATTGAGGATTGAGGATTGAGGATTGAGGATTGGGGATTGAGGATTGAAGGTTCAATATTGATGATTGAAGATTGAGGATTGAGGATTGAGGGTTGTAGGTTGAGGACGAGGACTGAGGGTTGGGTATTAATGCTTGAGGTCTGAGGATTGAGGATTGCGAATTGAGGACTGAGGATTGAGGATTGAGGATTGAGGATTGAGTATTGAGGATTGAAGATTGAGGATTGGGTATTTAGGATTGAACATTCAGGATTGAGGATTGAGGATAGAGGATTGAAGATTGAGGATTGATGATTGAATATTGATGATTGAAGATTGAGGATTGAGGATTGAGGGTTGTGGATTGCGGACGAGGACTGAGGGTTGAGTATTGGTGTTTGAGGTCTGAGGATTGAGGATTGAGGATTGAGAATTGAGGATTGACGATTGAGGATTGAGTATTGAGGACTGAGAACTGAGGATTGAGGATTGAAGATTGAGTATTGAGGATTGAGGATTGAGGATTGAGGATTGAAGATTGAGGATTGGGTATTGAGGAGTGACGAATTAGGATTGTGGATTGAGGATTGAGGACTGAGGATTGAGGATTGAGGACTGAGGATTGAGGATAGGGGATTGAAGATTGAGGATTGGGGATTGAGGATTGACGATTGAGGATTGAGTGTTGAGGATTGAGAATTGATAATTGGGGATTGATGATTGAGTATTGAGGATTCAAGATTGCGGATTGAGGATTGAGGGTTGAAGATTGTGGTCTGAGTGTTGAGGGTTGAGTGATGAGAATTGATGTTTGTGGATTGAGATTTGAAGATTGAAGAATGGGGATTGAGTATTGAAAGCTGTGAATTGAGGATATTCTATTGAGGATTGAGGATTGACAATTGATTGTTGAGGACTGAGGGATGAAGATTGAGGATACAGGATTGAGGATTCAGGATTGAGGTTCGAGGACTGAGGATTGAGGGTTGAGGATTGAGGTTTGAGGATTGTGGATTGAGGATTGAGTATTGAGGATTGAAGATTCAGTATTGAGGATTGAAGATTGAGAATTGAGGATTGAGGATTGAACATAAAGGACTGAGTGTCGAGGGTTGAGTGATGTGAATTGATGTTTGTGGATAGAGATCTGAAGATTGCAGATTGAGTATTGAGTTTTGAAATCTGTGAATTGGTGATATTCTATTGAGGATTGAGGATTGACAACTGATTGTTGAGGACTGAGGGCTGAAGATTGAGGATTCAGGATTGAGGATTCAGAATTGAGGTTTGGGGACAGAGGATTGAGGATTAAGGATTGAGGATTGAGGATTGAGTATTGAGGATTGAGGATTGAGGATTGAGGATTGGGTATTGAGGTTTGAGGATTGAGGATTGAGGATTGAGGATTGAGGATTGGGGATTGAGGACTGAAGGTTGAATATTGATGATTGAAGATTGAGGATTGAGGATTGAGGGTTGTAGGTTGAGGACGAGGACTGGGGGTTGGGTATTAATGCTTGAGGTCTGAGGATTGAGGATTGCGGATTGAGGAGTGAGGATTGAGGATTGAGGATTGAGGATTGAGTATTGAGGATTGAAGATTGAGGATTGGGTATTGAGGATTGAACATTCAGGATTGAGGATTGAGGATAGAGGATTGAAGATTGAGGATTGATAGTTGAATATTGATGATTGAAGATTGAGGATTGAGGATTGAGGTTTGAGGATTGAAGATTGCAGATTGAGTATTGAGGATTGAAGATTGAGGATTGAGGATTGAGAATTGAAGATTGAGTATTGAGTATTGAAGATTGAGGATTGAAGATTGAGGACTGAGGATTGAGGATAGAGGATTGAAGATTGATTATTGGGGATTGAGGATTGACGATTGAGGATTGAGTGTTGAGGATTGAGAATTGAGGATTGAGGATTGATGATTGAGTATTGAGGATTCAAGATTGCGGATTGAGGATTGAGGATTGAAGATTGAGGTCTGAGTGTTGAGGGTTGAGTGATGAGAATTGATGTTTGTGGATTCAGATTTGAAGATTGAAGAATGGGGATTGAGTATTGAAAGCTGTGAATTGAGGATATTCTATTGAGGATTGAGGATTGACAATTGATTGATGAGGACTGAGGGATGAAGATTGAGGATTCAGGATTGAGGATTCAGGATTGAGGTTCGAGGACTGAGGATTGAGGGTAGAGGATTGAGGATTGAGGTTTGAGGATTGAGGACTGAGAATTGAAGATTGAGGATTGGGTATTGCGGATTGAACATTGAGGTTTGAGGATTGAGGGCTGAGGATTGAGGTTCGAGGATCGAGGGTTGAGGATTGAGGATTGAGGATTGAAGATTGAGGATTGGGGACTGAGTATTGAAGATTGAGGATTGAGGATTGAGGATTGTGGATTGAGGATTGAGTATTGAGGATTGAAAATTTAGTATGGAGGATTGAAGATTGAGAATTGAGGATTGAGGATTGAACATAAAGGACTGAGTGTCGAGGGATGAGTGATGTGAATTGATGTTTGTGGATAGAAATCTGAAGATTGCAGATTGAGTATTGAGTTTTGAAATCTGTGAATTGGTGATATTCTATTGAGGATTGAGGATTGACAACTGATTGTTGAGGACTGAGGGCTGAAGATTGAGGATTCAGGATTGAGGATTCATGATTGAGGTTTGGGGACAGAGGATTGAGGATTGAGGATTGAGGATTGAGGATTGAGGATTGAGGATTGAGGATTGAGGATTGGGTATTGAGGTATGAGGATTGAGGATTGAGGATTGAGGATTGAGGATTGGGGATTGAGCATTGAAGGTTCAATATTGATGATTGAAGATTGAGGATTGAGGATTGAGGGTTGTAGGTTGAGGACGAGGACTGAGGGTTGGGTATTAATGCTTGAGGTCTGAGGATTGAGGATTGCGAATTGAGGACTGAGGATTGAGGATTGAGGATTGAGGATTGAGTATTGAGGATTGAAGATTGAGGATTGGGTATTTAGGATTGAACATTCAGGATTGAGGATTGAGGGTAGAGGATTGAAGATTGAGGATTGATGATTGAATATTGATGATTGAAGATTGAGGATTGAGGATTGAAGGTTGTGGATTGCGGACGAGGACTGAGTGTTGAGTATTGGTGTTTGAGGTCTGAGGATTGAGGATTGAGGATTTAGAATTGAGGATTGAGGATTGAGGATTGAGGATTACGGATTGAGAATTGAGGATTGAGGATTGAGGATTGAAGATTGAGGATTGGGTATTGAGGAGTGTCGAATTAGGATTGAGGATTGAGGATTGAGAATTGGGGATTGATGATTGAGTATTGAGGATTCAAGATTGCGGATTGAGGATTGAGGATTGAAGATTGAGGTCTGAGTGTTGAGGGTTGAGTGATGAGAATTGATGTTTGTGGATTGAGATTTGAAGATTGAAGAATGGGGATTGAGTATTGAAAGCTGTGAATTGAGGATATTCTATTGAGGATTGAGGATTGACAACTGATTGTTGAGGACTGAGGGCTGAAGATTGAGGACACAGGGTTGAGGATACAGAATCGAGGTTTGAGGACTGAGGATTGAGGATTGAAGATTGAGTATTGAGTATTGAAGATTGAGGATTGCGGATTGTCGATCGAGGATTGAGGATTGAGGATTGAGGATTGAGGATTGAGAATAGAGGATTGAGGATTGAGGATTGAAGATTGAGGATTCGGTATTGAGGATTGAAGAATGAGGATTGAGGAGTGAGGACTGAGGATTGAGCTTTGCAGATTGAGTATTGAGGATTGAAGATTGAGGATTGAGGATTGAGCGTTGAGGATTGAGGATTGAGGATTGAAGATTGAGTATTGAGGATTGAAGATTGAGGATTGAGGATTGAGGATTGAGGATTGCGGATTGAAGGTTGAGGATTGGGGATTGAGGATTGACGATTGAGGATTGAGCATTGGGGATTGAGGATTGAGGATTGAGGATTGGAGATTGAGTATTGAGGATTGAAGATTGAGGATTGAGGATTGAGGATTGAGGATTGAAGATTGAGTATTGAGGATTGAAGATTGAGGATTGAGGGTTGAGGATTGAAGATTTAGGACTGAGTGTTGAGGGTTGAGTGATGAGAATTGATGTTTGTGGATTGAGACTTGAAGATTGCAGATTGAGTATTGAGTATTGAAAACTGTGAATTGATGATATTCTATTGAGGATTGAGTATTGACAACTGATTGTTGAGGACTGAGGGCTGAAGATTGAGGATTCAGGGTTGAGGATTCAGGATTGACGTTTGAGGACTGAGGATTGAGGATTGAGGATTGAGGATTGAGGATTGAGAATTGAAGATTGAGGAATGAGGATTGAGTGTTGTGGATTGAGGACGAGGACTGAGGGTTGAGTATTGACGTTTGAGGTCTGAGGATTGAGGATTGATGTTTGAGAATTGAGGATTGAGGATTGAGGATTGAAGATTGAGGATTGGGTATTGAGGATTGATGAATGAGGATTGAGGATTGAGGATTGAGTATTGAGGATTGAAGATTGAGTATTGAGGATTGAAGATTGAGGATTGAGGATTGAGTATTGAAGATTGAGGATTTGGGACTGAGGATTGAAGTTTGAGGACTGAGGATTGAGGATTGAGGATTGAGGACTGAGGATTAAGGATTGAAGGTTGAGGATTGGCTATTGAGGATTGAAGAATGAGGATTGAGGATTGAGGATTGAGGATTGAGGAATGAAGATTGAGTATTGAGGATTGAAGATTGAGGATTGAGGATTTTGGAATGAGGATTGAAGATTGAGGATTGTGGATTGAGGACTGAGGATTCAGAATTGAGGATAGAGGATTGAAGATTGAGGATTGGGTATAGAGGATTGAAGAATGAGGATTGAGGATTGAGGATTGAGGATTGAGGATTGAAGATTGAGGGTTGAGGATTGAAGATTGACGATTGAGGATTTAGGATTGAGGATTGAGGATTGAGGATTGAGGGTTGGGGATTGAAGTTTGAGTATTGAGGATTGAAGATTGAGGATTGAGGATTGAGGATTGAGGATTGAGCATTGAAGATTGAGTATTGAGGATCGAAGATTAAGATTGAGGATTGAGGACTGAGGATTGAGGATTGAAGATTGAGGATTGGGGACTGAGGATTGAGGGTTGAGTGGTGAGAATTGATGTTTGCGGACAGACATCTGTAGATTGCAGATTGTGTATTGAGTATTGAAAACTGTGAATTGAGGATATTCTATTGATGATTGAGGATTGACAGCTGATTGTTGAGGACTCAGGGCTGAAGATTGAGGATTCAGGATTGAGGATTCAGGATTGAGGTTTGAGGACTGAGGATCGAGGATAGGGTATTGGGGATTGAGGATTGAGGATTGAGGGTTGGGGATTGAGGATTGAGGATTGAGGATTGAAAATTGAATATTAATGATTGAAGATTGAGGATTGGGGATTGAGGATTGAGGATTAAGGATTGAAGATTGAGGATTGAGGATCGAAAATTGAGGATTGGGAATTGAGGATTGACGATTGAGGATTGAGTATTGAGGATTGAGAATTGAGGATTGAGGTCTAAAGACTGAGTATTGAGGATTGAAGATGGAGGATTTAGGGTTGAGGATTGAAGATTGAGGACTGAGTGTTGAGGGTTGAGTGATGAGAATTGATGCTTGTGGATTGAGATTTGAAGATTGAAGAATGGGGATTGAGTATTGAAAACTGTGAATTGAGGGTATTCTGTTGAGTATTGAGGATTGACAATTGATTGTTGAGGACTGAGGGATGAAGATTGAGGATACAGGATTGAGGATTCAGGATTGAGGTTCGAGGACTGAGGATTGAGGGTTGAGGATTGAGGATTGAGGATTGTGGATTGAGGATTGAGTATTGAGGATTGAAGATTCAGTATTGAGGATTGAAGATTGAGAATTGAGGATTGAGGATTGAACATAAAGGACTGAGTGTCGAGGGTTGAGTGATGTGAATTGATGTTTGTGGATAGAGATCTGAAGATTGCAGATTGAGTATTGAGTTTTGAAATCTGTGAATTGGTGATATTCTATTGAGGATTGAGGATTGACAACTGATTGTTGAGGACTGAGGGCTGAAGATTGAGGATTCAGGATTGAGGATTCAGAATTGAGGTTTGGGGACAGAGGATTGAAGATTAAGGATTGAGGATTGAGGATTGAGTATTGAGGATTGAGGATTGAGGATTGAGGATTGGGTATTGAGGTTTGAGGATTGAGGATTGAGGATTGAGGATTGGGGATTGAGGACTGAAGGTTGAATATTGATGATTGAAGATTGAGGATTGAGGATTGAGGGTTGTAGGTTGAGGACGAGGACTGGGGGTTGGGTATTAATGCTTGAGGTCTGAGGATTGAGGATTGCGGATTGAGGAGTGAGGATTGAGGATTGAGGATTGAGGATTGAGTATTGAGGATTGAAGATTGAGGATTGGGTATTTAGGATTGAACATTCAGGATTGAGGATTGAGGATAGAGGTTTGAAGATTGAGGATTGATGATTGAATATTGATGATTGAAGATTGAGGATTGAGGATTGAAGGTTGTGGATTGCGGACGAGGACTGAGGGTTGAGTATTGGTGTTTGAGGTCTGAGGATTGAGGATTGAGGATTTAGAATTGAGGATTGAGGATTGAGGATTGAGGATTACGGATTGAGAATTGAGGATTGAGGATTGAGGATTGAAGATTGAGGATTGGGTATTGAGGAGTGACGAATTAGGATTGAGGATTGAGGATTGAGGATTGAGGATTGCAGATTGAGTATTGAGGATTGAAGATTGAGGATTGAGGATTGAGGATTGAGGATTGAGGACTGAGGATTGAGGATTGAGGATTGAAGATTGAGTATTGAGTATTGAAGATTGAGGATTGAAGATTGAGGACTGAGGATTGAGGATAGGGGATTGAAGATTGAGGATTGGGGATTGAGGATTGACGATTGAGGATTGAGTGTTGAGGATTGAGAATTGAGAATTGGGGATTGATGATTGAGTATTGAGGATTCAAGATTGCGGATTGAGGATTGAGGATTGAAGATTGAGTTCTGAGTGTTGAGGGTTGAGTGATGAGAATTGATGTTTGTGGATTGAGATTTGAAGATTGAAGAATGGGGATTGAGTATTGAAAGCTGTGAATTGAGGATATTCTATTGAGGATTGAGGATTGACAACTGATTGTTGAGGACTGAGGGCTGAAGATTGAGGACACAGGGTTGAGGATACAGAATCGAGGTTTGAGGACTGAGGATTGAGGATTGAAGATTGAGTATTGAGTATTGAAGATTGAGGATTGCGGATTGTCGATCGAGGATTGAGGATTGAGGATTGAGGATTGAGGATTGAGAATAGAGGATTGAGGATTGAGGATTGAAGATTGAGGATTCGGTATTGAGGATTGAAGAATGAGGATTGAGGAGTGAGGACTGAGGATTGAGGTTTGCAGATTGAGTATTGAGGATTGAAGATTGAGGATTGAGGATTGAGCGTTGAGGATTGAGGATTGAGGATTGAAGATTGAGTATTGAGGATTGAAGATTGAGGATTGAGGATTGAGGATTGAGGATTGCGGATTGAAGGTTGAGGATTGGGGATTGAGGATTGACGATTGAGGATTGAGCATTGGGGATTGAGGATTGAGGATTGAGGATTGGAGATTGAGTATTGAGGATTGAAGATTGAGGATTGAGGGTTGAGGATTGAAGATTTAGGACTGAGTGTTGAGGGTTGAGTGATGAGAATTGATGTTTGTGGATTGAGATTTGAAGATTGCAGATTGAGTATTGAGTATTGAAAACTGTGAATTGATGATATTCTATTGAGGATTGAGTATTGACAACTGATTGTTGAGGACTGAGGGCTGAAGATTGAGGATTCAGGATTGAGGATTCAGGATTGACGTTTGAGGACTGAGGATTGAGGATTGAGGATTGAGGATTGAGGATTGAGAATTGAAGATTGAGGAATGAGGATTGAGTGTTGTGGATTGAGGACGAGGACTGAGGGTTGAGTATTGACGTTTGAGGTCTGAGGATTGAGGATTGATGTTTGAGAATTGAGGATTGAGGATTGAGGATTGAAGATTGAGGATTGGGTATTGAGGATTGATGAATGAGGATTGAGGATTGAGGATTGAGTATTGAGGATTGAAGATTGAGTATTGAGGATTGAAGATTGAGGATTGAGGATTGAGTATTGAAGATTGAGGATTTGGGACTGAGGATTGAAGTTTGAGGACTGAGGATTGAGGATTGAGGATTGAGGACTGAGGATTAAGGATTGAAGGTTGAGGATTGGCTATTGAGGATTGAAGAATGAGGATTGAGGATTGAGGATTGAGGATTGAGGAATGAAGATTGAGTATTGAGGATTGAAGATTGAGGATTGAGGATTTTGGAATGAGGATTGAAGATTGAGGATTGTGGATTGAGGACTGAGGATTCAGAATTGAGGATAGAGGATTGAAGATTGAGGATTGGGTATTGAGGATTGAAGAATGAGGATTGAGGATTGAGGATTGAGGATTGAGGATTGAAGATTGAGGGTTGAGGATTGAAGATTGACGATTGAGGATTTAGGATTGAGGATTGAGGATTGAGATTTGAGGGTTGGGGATTGAAGTTTGAGTATTGAGGAATGAAGATTGAGGATTGAGGATTGAGGATTGAGGATTGAGCATTGAAGATTGAGTATTGAGGATCGAAGATTAAGATTGAGGATTGAGGACTGAGGATTGAGGATTGAAGATTGAGGATTGGGGACTGAGGATTGAGGGTTGAGTGGTGAGAATTGATGTTTGCGGACAGACATCTGTAGATTGCAGATTGTGTATTGAGTATTGAAAACTGTGAATTGAGGATATTCTATTGATGATTGAGGATTGACAGCTGATTGTTGAGGACTCAGGGCTGAAGATTGAGGATTCAGGATTGAGGATTCAGGATTGAGGTTTGAGGACTGAGGATTGAGGATAGGGTATTGGGGATTGAGGATTGAGGATTGAGGGTTGGGGATTGAGGATTGAGGATTGAGGATTGAAAATTGAATATTAATGATTGAAGATTGAGGATTGAGGATTGAGGATTGAGGATTGAAGATTGAGGGTTGAAGATTGAGTATTGAGGATTGAAGATTGAGGATTGAGGATTGAGGATTGAGGATTGAGGATTGAGGATTGAGGATTGAGGATTGAAGATTGAGTATTGAGGATTGAAGATTGAGGATTGGGGATTGAGGATTGAGGATTAAGGATTGAAGATTGAGGATTGAGGATCGAAAATTGAGGATTGGGAATTGAGGATTGACGATTGAGGATTGAGTATTGAGGATTGAGAATTGAGGATTCAGGTCTAAAGACTGAGTATTGAGGATTGAAGATGGAGGATTTAGGGTTGAGGATTGAAGATTGAGGACTGAGTGTTGAGGGTTGAGTGATGAGAATTGATGCTTGTGGATTGAGATTTGAAGATTGAAGAATGGGGATTGAGTATTGAAAACTGTGAATTGAGGGTATTCTGTTGAGTATTGAGGATTGACAATTGATTGTTGAGGACTGAGGGCTGAAGGTTGAGGATTCAGGATTGAGGATTCGGTATTGACGTTTCAGGACTGAGGATTGATGGTTGAGGATTGAGGATTGAGGATTGAGTATTGAAGATTGAGGATTGAGGATTGAGGATTGAGGATTGAGGATTGAGTATTGAAGATTGAGGATTGAGGATTGAGGATTGAGGATTGAGGATTGAGGATAGAGGGTTGAAGATTGAGGATTGGGGATTGAGGATTGACGATTGAGAATTGAGTGTTGAGGATTGAGATTTGAGGATTGAGGATTGAAGATTCAGGACTGAGTGTTGAGGGCTGAGTGATGAGAATTGATGTTTGTGGATTGAGACTTGAATATTGAAGAATGGGGATTGAGTATTGAAAACTGTGAATTGAGGATATTCTATTGAGGATTGAGGATTGACAATTGATTGTTGAGGACTGAGGACTGAAGTTTGCGGATTCAGGATTGAGGATTCGGGATTGAGGTTTCAGGACTGAGGATTGAGGGTTGAGGATTGAGGATTAAGGATTGAGGATTGAGGATTGAGTATTGAGGATTGAGGATTGAGTATTGAGGATTGAAGATTGAGGATTGGGTATTGAGGATTGAGGATTGAGGATTGAGGATTGAGGATTGAGGATTCGGTATTGAGGCTTCAGGACTGAGGATTGAGGGTTGAGGGTTGAGGATTGAGGATTGAGGATTTGGGATTGAGGGTTGAGGATTGAGGATTGAGGATTGAGGATTGAGGATTGAGTATTGAAGATTGAGTATTGAGGATTGCAGATTGAGGATTGAGGATTGAGTATTGAGGATTGAGAATTGAGGATTGTGGATTGCGGATTGAAGATTGAGGATTGGGTATTGAGGAGTGACGAATTAGGATTGAGGATTTAGGATTGAGGATTGAGGATTGCAGATTGAGTATTGAGGACTGAAGATTGAGGATTGACAACTGATTGTTGAGGACTGAGGGATGAAGATTGAGGATTCGGGATTGAGGATTCAGGATTGAGGTTCGTGGACTGAGGATTGAGGGTTGAGGATTGAGGATTGAGGTTTGAGGATTGAGGATTGAGGATTGAAGATTGAGGATTGGGTATTGCGGATTGAACATTGAGGATCGAGGATTGAGGACTGAGGATTGAGGTTCGAGGATCGAGGATTGACGATTGAGTATTGAGGATTGAAGATTGAGGATTGGGGACTGAGTATTGAAGATTGAGGATTGAGGATTGAGGATTGTGGATTGAGGATTGAGTATTGAGGATTCAAGATTCAGTATTGAGGATTGAAGGTTGAGAATTGAGGATTGAGGATTGAACATGAAGGACTGACTGTCGAGGGATGAGTAATGTGAATTGATGTTTGTGGATAGAGATCTGAAGATTGCAGATTGAGTATTGAGTTTTGAAATCTGTGAATTGGTGATATTCTATTGAGGATTGAGGATTGACAACTGATTGTTGAGGACTGAGGGCTGAAGATTGAGGATTCAGGATTGAGGATTCAGGATTGAGGTTTGGGGATAGAGGATTGAGGATTGAGGATTGAGGATTGAGGATTGAGGATTGAGGACTGAGAATTGAAGATTGAGGATTGGGTATTGCGGATTGAACATTGAGGTTTGAGGATTGAGGGCTGAGGATTGAGGTTCGAGGATCGAGGGTTGAGGATTGAGGATTGAGGACTGAAGATTGAGGATTGGGGACTGAGTATTGAAGATTGAGGATTGAGGATTGAGGATTGTGGATTGAGGATTGAGTATTGAGGATTGAAAATTTAGTATTGAGGATTGAAGATTGAGAATTGAGGATTGAGGATTGAACATAAAGGACTGAGTGTCGAGGGATGAGTGATGTGAATTGATGTTTGTGGATAGAAATCTGAAGATTGCAGATTGAGCATTGAGTTTTGAAATCTGTGAATTGGTGATATTCTATTGAGGATTGAGGATTGACAACTGATTGTTGAGGACTGAGGGCTGAAGATTGAGGATTCAGGATTGAGGATTCATGATTGAGGATTGGGGACAGAGGATTGAGGATTGAGGATTGAGGATTGAGGATTGAGGATTGAGGATTGAGGATTGAGGATTGAGGATTGGGTATTGAGGTTTGAGGATTGAGGATTGAGGATTGAGGATTGAGGATTGGGGATTGAGGATTGAAGGTTCAATATTGATGATTGAAGATTGAGGATTGAGGATTGAGGGTTGTAGGTTGAGGACGAGGACTGAGGGTTGGGTATTAATGCTTGAGGTCTGAGGATTGAGGATTGCGAATTGAGGACTGAGGATTGAGGATTGAGGATTGAGGATTGAGTATTGAGGATTGAAGATTGAGGATTGGGTATTTAGGATTGAACATTCAGGATTGAGGATTGAGGATAGAGGATTGAAGATTGAGGATTGATGATTGAATATTGATGATTGAAGATTGAGGATTGAGGATTGAAGGTTGTGGATTGCGGACGAGGACTGAGGGTTGAGTATTGGTGTTTGAGGTCTGAGGATTGAGGATTGAGGATTTAGAATTGAGGATTGAGGATTGAGGATTGAGGATTACGGATTGAGAATTGAGGATTGAGGATTGAGGATTGAAGATTGAGGATTGGGTATTGAGGAGTGACGAATTAGGATTGAGGATTGAGGATTGAGGATTGAGGATTGCAGATTGAGTATTGAGGATTGAAGATTGAGGATTGAGGATTGAGGATTGAGGATTGAGGACTGAGGATTGAGGATTGAGGATTGAAGATTGAGTATTGAGTATTGAAGATTGAGGATTGAAGATTGAGGACTGAGGATTGAGGATAGGGGATTGAAGATTGAGGATTGGGGATTGAGGATTGACGATTGAGGTTTGAGTGTTGAGGATTGAGAATTGAGAATTGGGGATTGATGATTGAGTATTGAGGATTCAAGATTGCGGATTGAGGATTGAGGATTGAAGATTGAGGTCTGAGTGTTGAGGGTTGAGTGATGAGAATTGATGTTTGTGGATTGAGATTTGAAGATTGAAGAATGGGGATTGAGTATTGAAAGCTGTGAATTGAGGATATTCTATTGAGGATTGAGGATTGACAACTGATTGTTGAGGACTGAGGGCTGAAGATTGAGGACACAGGGTTGAGGATACAGAATCGAGGTTTGAGGACTGAGGATTGAGGATTGAAGATTGAGTATTGAGTATTGAAGATTGAGGATTGCGGATTGTCGATCGAGGATTGAGGATTGAGGATTGAGGATTGAGGATTGAGGATTGAGAATAGAGGATTGAGGATTGAGGATTGAAGATTGAGGATTCGGTATTGAGGATTGAAGAATGAGGATTGAGGAGTGAGGACTGAGGATTGAGGTTTGCAGATTGAGTATTGAGGATTGAAGATTGAGGATTGAGGATTGAGCGTTGAGGATTGAGGATTGAGGATTGAAGATTGAGTATTGAGGATTGAAGATTGAGGATTGAGGATTGAGGATTGAGGATTGCGGATTGAAGGTTGAGGATTGGGGATTGAGGATTGACGATTGAGGATTGAGCATTGGGGATTGAGGATTGAGGATTGAGGATTGGAGATTGAGTATTGAGGATTGAAGATTGAGGATTGAGGTTTGAGGATTGAAGATTGAGTATTGAGGATTGAAGATTGAGGATTGAGGGTTGAGGATTGAAGATTTAGGACTGAGTGTTGAGGGTTGAGTGATGAGAATTGATGTTTGTGGATTGAGATTTGAAGATTGCAGATTGAGTATTGAGTATTGAAAACTGTGAATTGATGATATTCTATTGAGGATTGAGTATTGACAACTGATTGTTGAGGACTGAGGGCTGAAGATTGAGGATTCAGGATTGAGGATTCAGGATTGACGTTTGAGGACTGAGGATTGAGGATTGAGGATTGAGGATTGAGGATTGAGAATTGAAGATTGAGGAATGAGGATTGAGTGTTGTGGATTGTGGACGAGGACTGAGGGTTGAGTATTGACGTTTGAGGTCTGAGGATTGAGGATTGATGTTTGAGAATTGAGGATTGAGGATTGAGGATTGAAGATTGAGGATTGGGTATTGAGGATTGATGAATGAGGATTGAGGATTGAGGATTGAGTATTGAGGATTGAAGATTGAGTATTGAGGATTGAAGATTGAGGATTGAGGATTGAGTATTGAAGATTGAGGATTTGGGACTGAGGATTGAAGTTTGAGGATTGAGGATTGAGGATTGAGGATTGAGGACTGAGGATTAAGGATTGAAGGTTGAGGATTGGCTATTGAGGATTGAAGAATGAGGATTGAGGATTGCGGATTGAGGATTGAGGAATGAAGATTGAGTATTGAGGATTGAAGATTGAGGATTGAGGATTTTGGAATGAGGATTGAAGATTGAGGATTGTGGATTGAGGACTGAGGATTCAGAATTGAGGATAGAGGATTGAAGATTGAGGATTGGGTATTGAGGATTGAAGAATGAGGATTGAGGATTGAGGATTGAGGATTGAGGATTGAAGATTGAGGGTTGAGGATTGAAGATTGACGATTGAGGATTTAGGATTGAGGATTGAGGATTGAGGATTGAGGGTTGGGGATTGAAGTTTGAGTATTGAGGATTGAAGATTGAGGATTGAGGATTGAGGATTGAGGATTGAGCATTGAAGATTGAGTATTGAGGATCGAAGATTAAGATTGAGGATTGAGGACTGAGGATTGAGGATTGAAGATTCAGGATTGGGGACTGAGGATTGAGGGTTGAGTGGTGAGAATTGATGTTTGCGGACAGACATCTGTAGATTGCAGATTGTGTATTGAGTATTGAAAACTGTGAATTGAGGATATTCTATTGATGATTGAGGATTGACAGCTGATTGTTGAGGACTCAGGGCTGAAGATTGAGGATTCAGGATTGAGGATTCAGGATTGAGGTTTGAGGACTGAGGATTGAGGATAGGGTATTGGGGATTGAGGATTGAGGATTGAGGGTTGGGGATTGAGGATTGAGGATTGAGGATTGAAAATTGAATATTAATGATTGAAGATTGAGGATTGAGGATTGAGGATTGTGGATTGAGGACGAGGACTGAGGGCTGAGTATTGATGTTTGAAGTCTCAGGATTGAGGATTGAGGATTGAGAATTGAGGTTTGAGGATTGGGGATTGAAGATTGAGGATTCGGTATTGAGAGATGAAGAATGAGGATTGAGGAGTGAGGACTGAGGATTGAGGATTGCAGATTGAGTATTGAGGATTGAATATTGGGGATTGAGGATTGAGGTGTGAGGATTGAGGATTGAGGATTGAAGATTGAGTATTGAGGATTGAAGATTGAGGATTGAGGATTGAGGATTGGGGATTGCGGATTGAAAGTTGAGGATTGGGGATTGAAGATTGACGATTGAGGATTGAGCATTGAGGATTGAGTATTGAGGATTGAGGATTGAAGATTGAGTATTGAGGATAGAAGATTGAGGATTGAGGATTGAGGATTGATGATTGAGTATTGAGGATTGAAGATTGAGGATTGAGGGTTGAGGATTGAAGATTTGGAACTGAGTGATGAGGGTTGAGTGATGAGAATTGATGTTTGTGGATTGAGATTTGAGGATTGATGAATGGGGATCGAGTATTGAAAACTGCGAATTGAGGGTATTCTATTCAGGACTGAGGATTGACAATTGATTGTTGAGGACTGAGGGCTGAAGACTGAGGATTCAGGATTGAGGTTTCGGGATAGAGGTTTGAGGACTGAGGATTGAGGGTTGAGGATTGAGGATTGAGGATTGACGATTGAGGATTGAGGGTTGAGGATGTAGGATTGAAGAGAGAGGACTGAGTGTTGAGGGTTGAGTGTTGAGAATTGATGTTTGAGGATTGAGATTTGATTATTGAACGTTGTGGATTGAGTATTGAACCACGAGAATTCAGGATATTATCTTGAGTATTGAGAATTGAGGATTGATGATTGAGTATTGAGGATTGATGGTTGATTGTTGAGTGCTGAATATTGAGGATTGAGGATTGAGCATTGAGGATTGAGAATTGAGGATTGAGGATTGAGGATTGAAGATTGAGGATTCGGTATTGAGGATTGAAGAATGAGTATTGAGGAGTGAGGACTGGGGATTGAGGATTGCAGAATGAGTATTGAGGATTGAAGGTTGAGGATTGAGGATTGAGGGTTGAGGATTGAGGATTGAGGATTGAAGATTGAGTATTGAGGATTGAAGATTGGGGATTGAGGATTGAGGATTGAGGATTGCGGATTGAATGTTGAGGATTGGGTATTGAGGATTGACGATTGAGGATTGAGCATTGAGGATTGAGTATTGAGGATTGAGGATTGGAGATTGAAGATTTAGTATTGAGGATTGAAGAATGCGTTTTGAGGATTGAGGATTGAGGATTGAGGATTGAGGATTGAGGATGGAGGATTGAAGACTGAGTATTGAGGAATGAAGGTTGAGGATTGAGGATTGAGGATTGAGGATTGAGGATTGGGGATTGAAGGCTGAGTATTCAGGATCGGAGATTGACGATTGAGGATTGAGGACCGAGGATTGAGGATTGAGGATTGAAGATTGAGTATTGAGGATTGAAGATTGAGGATTGAGGATAGAGGATTGAGGATTGAGGATTGAGGATTGAAGATTGAGGATTTGGGACTGAGTGTTGAGGGTTGAGTGATGAGAATTGACGTTTGTGGATATAGATTTGAAGATTGCAGGTTGATTATTGAGTATTGAAACCTGTGAATTGAGGATATTCTATTGAGGATTGAGGATTGACAACCGATTGTTGAGGACTGAGTGCAGAAGATTGAGGATTCAGTATTGAGGATTCAGGACTGAGGTTTGAGGACTGAGGATTGAGGATTGAGGATTGAGGATTGAGGATTGAGAATTGAGAATTGAGGATTGAGGATTGAAGATTGAGGATTGGGTATTGAGGATTGAAGAATGAGGATTGAGGATTGAAGATTGAGGATTGAGGATTGAGGAATGAGCATTGAGTATTGAAGATTGAAGATTGAGGATTGTGGATTGAGGGTTCAGGATTGAGGATTGAATATTGAGGATTGGGGACTGAGTGTTGAGGGTTGAGTGATAAGAATTAATGATTGTGGATAGAGATTTGAAGATTGCAGATTGAGTATTGAGTATTGAAAACTTTGTATTGATGATATTCTATTGAGGATTGAGGATTCACAACTGATTGTAGAGGACTGAGTGCTGAAGATTGAGGATTCAGGATTGAGGATTCACGATTGAGGTTTGAGGACTGAGGATTGAGGATTGAGAATTGAGGATTGAGGATTGAGGATTGAAGATTGAGGATTGGGTGTTGAGGATTGAAGAACGAGGATTGAGGATTGAGGACTGAGGATTGAGGATTGAAGATTGACTATTCAGGATTGGAGATTGACGATTGAGGATTGAGGTTTGAGGATTGAGGATCGAGGATTGAGGATTGAATATTGAGGATCGAGGACTGAGTGTTGAGGTTTGAGTGATGAGAATTGATGTTTGTGGATAGAGATTTGAAGATTGCAGATTGAGTATTGAGTATTGAAAACTGTGAATTGGTGATATTCTGTTGAGGATTGAGGATTGACAACTGATTGTTGAGGACTGCGGGCTGAAGATTGAGGATTCAGGATTGAGGATTCAGGATTGATGTTTGAGGACTGAGGACTGAGGATTGAGGATTGAGGATTGAGGATTGAGGATTGAGTATTGAGGATTGAGGATTGAGGATTGAAGATTGAGGATTGGGTATTGAGGATTGAGGATTGAGGATTGAGGATTGAGGGTTGAGGATTGAGGATTGAGGATTGAATGTTGAATATTGATGAATGAAGATTGAGGAATGAGGATTGAGTGTTGTGGATTGAGGACGAGGACTGAGGCTTGGGTATTGATGCTTGAGGTCTGAGGATGGAGGATTGAGGATTGAGTATTGAAGATTGAGTATTGAGGATTGAAGATTGAGGGTTGAGGATTGAGGATTGAGGATTGAAGATTGAGGATTGAGGATTGAGGACTGAGGATTGAGGATTGAGGTTTGAGTATTGAGGATTCAGGATTAGTTATTGAGGATTGAAGATTGAGGATTGAGGATTGAGTATTGAGGATTGAAGATTGAGGACTGAGTGTTGAGGGTTCAGTGATGAGAATTGATGTTTGTGGATTGAGATTAGAAGATTGAAGAATGGGGATTGAGTATTGAAAGCTGTGAATTGAGGATATTCTATTGAGGACTGAAGGATTGACAATTGATTGTAGAGGACTGAGTGCTGAAGGTTGAGGATTCAGGATTGAGGATTCGGCATTGAGGTGTAAGGACTGAGGATTGAGGGTTGAGGATTGAGGGTTGAGGATTCGGAGTGAGGTTTGAGCACTGAGGATTGAGAATTGAGGATTGAGGATTGAGGATTGAGGATTGAGGATTGAGGATTGAAGATTGAGAATTGGGTATTGAGGATTGAGGATTGAGGATTGAGGATTGAGGATTGAGGATTGAGGATTGAGGATTGAAGATTGAATATTGATGATTGAAGATTGAGGATTCAGGATTGAGTGTTGTGTGTTGAGGACGAGGACTGAGGGTTGAGTATTGATGTTTGGTGTCTGAGGATTGAGATTGAGGATTGGGCATTGAGGATTGAGGATTGAGGATTGAAGATTGAGGATTGTGTGTTGAGGATGAAGAATGACGATTGAGGATTGAGGATTGAGGACTGAGGATTGAAGATTGAGTATAGAGGATTGAAGATTGAGGATTGAGGATTGGGGATTGAGGATTGATGATTGAGGATTGAGGATTGAAGATGGAGGACTGGGTGTTGAGGTTTGAGTGATGAGAATTGATGTTTGTGGATTGAGATTTGAAGATTGAAGAACGGGGATTGAGTATTGGAAACTGTGACATGAGGTTATTCTATTGAGGATTGAGGATTGGCAATTGATTCTTGAGGACTGAGGGCTGAAGATTGAGGATTCAGGATTGAGGATTCGGGATTGAGGTTTGAGGACTGAGGATTGAGGGTTGAGGATTGAGGATTGAGGATTGACGCTTGAGGATTGAGTATTGAGAATGGAGGATTGAAGTGAGAGGACTGCGTGTTGAGGATTGAGTGTTGAGGATTGATGTTTGAGGATTGAGATTTGATTATTGAATATTGTGGATTGAGTATTGATACTTGAGAATTCAGGATATTCTATTGGGTACTGAGAATTGAGGATTGATGGTTGAGTATTGAGGATTGATGGTTGTGGGTTGTGTGATGAATATTCAGGATTGAGGATTGAGAATTGAGGATTGAGGATTGAGGATTGAAGATTGAGTGTTGATGATTGAAGATTGAGGATTGAGGATTGAGGTTTGAGGATTGAGGACGAGGACTGACGGTTGAGGATTGAGGTTTGAGGGTTGGGGATTGAGGATTGAGGATTGAGGATAGAGGATAGAAGTTCGAGGATTGGGGATTGAGGATTGACGATTGAGGATTGAGTGTTGAGGATTGAGAATTGAGGATTGAGGATTGGAGATTGAGTATTGAGGATTCAATAGTGAGGATTGAGGACTGAGGATTGAAGATTGCGGACTGAGTGTTGAGGGTTGAGTGATGAGAATTGATGTTTGTGGGTTGAGATTGAAGATTGAAGAATGGGTATTGAGTATTGAAAATTGTGAATTGAGGATATTCTGTTGAGGATTGAGGATTGACAACTGATTGTTGAGGACTGCGGGCTGAAGATTGAGGATTCAGGATTGAGGATTCAGGATTGATGTTTGAGGACTGAGTACTGAGGATTGAAGATTGAGGATTGAGGATTGAGGATTGAGGATTGAGGATTGAGGATTGAGGATTGGGTATTGAGGATTGAGGATTGAGGATTGAGGATGAGGATTCAGGATTGAGGATTGAGGATTGAAAGTTGAATATTGATGAATGAAAATTGAGGATTGAGGATTGAGGTTGTGGATTCCGGACGAGGACTGAGGGTTGAGTATTGATGCTTGAGGTCTGATGATTGTGGATTGAGTGTTGAGAATTGAGGATTGAGGATTGAGGATTGAAGATTGAAGATTGGGTATTAAGGATTGAAGAATGAGGATTGAGGATTGAGGACTGAGGATTGAGGATTGAAGATTGAGTATTCGGGATTGGAGATTGACGTTCGAGGATTGAGGATTGAGGATTGAGGATTGAGGATTGAGGATTGATGATTGAATATTGAGGATCGAGGACTGAGTGTTGAGGGTTGAGTGATGAGAATTGATAGTTGTGGATAGAGATTTGAAGATTGCAGATTGAGTATTGAGTATTGAAAGCTGTGAATTGGTGATATTCTATTGAGGATTGAGGATTGACAACTGATTGCTGAGGATTGAGGATTGAGGATTGAGGATCGAGGATTGAAGATTGAGGATTGGGTATTGAGGATTGAGGATTGAGGATTGAGGATTGAGGACTGAGGATTGAGGTTTGCAGATTGAGTATTGAGGATTGAAGATTGAGGATTGAGGATTGAGCGTTGAGGATTGAGGATTGAGGATTGAAGATTGAGTATTGAGGATTGAAGATTGAGGATTGAGGATTGAGGATTGAGGATTGCGGATTGAAGGTTGAGGATTGGGGATTGAGGATTGACGATTGAGGATTGAGCATTGGGGATTGAGGATTGAGGATTGAGGATTGGAGATTGAGTATTGAGGATTGAAGATTGAGGATTGAGGTTTGAGGATTGAAGATTGAGTATTGAGGATTGAAGATTGAGGATTGAGGGTTGAGGATTGAAGATTTAGGACTGAGTGTTGAGGGTTGAGTGATGAGAATTGATGTTTGTGGATTGAGATTTGAAGATTGCAGATTGAGTATTGAGTATTGAAAACTGTGAATTGATGATATTCTATTGAGGATTGAGTATTGACAACTGATTGTTGAGGACTGAGGGCTGAAGATTGAGGATTCAGGATTGAGGATTCAGGATTGACGTTTGAGGACTGAGGATTGAGGATTGAGGATTGAGGATTGAGGATTGAGAATTGAAGATTGAGGAATGAGGATTGAGTGTTGTGGATTGTGGACGAGGACTGAGGGTTGAGTATTGACGTTTGAGGTCTGAGGATTGAGGATTGATGTTTGAGAATTGAGGATTGAGGATTGAGGATTGAAGATTGAGGATTGGGTATTGAGGATTGATGAATGAGGATTGAGGATTGAGGATTGAGTATTGAGGATTGAAGATCGAGTATTGAGGATTGAAGATTGAGGATTGAGGATTGAGTATTGAAGATTGAGGATTTGGGACTGAGGATTGAAGTTTGAGGATTGAGGATTGAGGATTGAGGATTGAGGACTGAGGATTAAGGATTGAAGGTTGAGGATTGGCTATTGAGGATTGAAGAATGAGGATTGAGGATTGCGGATTGAGGAATGAGGAATGAAGATTGAGTATTGAGGATTGAAGATTGAGGATTGAGGATTTTGGAATGAGGATTGAAGATTGAGGATTGTGGATTGAGGACTGAGGATTCAGAATTGAGGATAGAGGATTGAAGATTGAGGATTGGGTATTGAGGATTGAGAATGAGGATTGAGGATTGAGGATTGAGGATTGAGGATTGAAGATTGAGGGTTGAGGATTGAAGATTGACGATTGAGGATTTAGGATTGAGGATTGAGGATTGAGGATTGAGGGTTGGGGATTGAAGTTTGAGTATTGAGGATTGAAGATTGAGGATTGAGGATTGAGGATTGAGGATTGAGCATTGAAGATTGAGTATTGAGGATCGAAGATTAAGATTGAGGATTGAGGACTGAGGATTGAGGATTGAAGATTCAGGATTGGGGACTGAGGATTGAGGGTTGAGTGGTGAGAATTGATGTTTGCGGACAGACATCTGTAGATTGCAGATTGTGTATTGAGTATTGAAAACTGTGAATTGAGGATATTCTATTGATGATTGAGGATTGACAAGCTGATTGTTGAGGACTCAGGGCTGAAGATTGAGGATTCAGGATTGAGGATCAGGATTGAGGTTTGAGGACTGAGGATTGAGGATAGGGTATTGGGGATTGAGGATTGAGGATTGAGGGTTGGGGATTGAGGATTGAGGATTGAGGATTGAAAATTGAATATTAATGATTGAAGATTGAGGATTGAGGATTGAGGATTGTGGATTGAGGACGAGGACTGAGGGCTGAGTATTGATGTTTGAAGTCTCAGGATTGAGGATTGAGGATTGAGAATTGAGGTTTGAGGATTGGGGATTGAAGATTGAGGATTCGGTATTGAGAGATGAAGAATGAGGATTGAGGAGTGAGGACTGAGGATTGAGGATTGCAGATTGAGTATTGAGGATTGAATATTGGGGATTGAGGATTGAGGTGTGAGGATTGAGGATTGAGGATTGAAGATTGAGTATTGAGGATTGAAGATTGAGGATTGAGGATTGAGGATTGGGGATTGCGGATTGAAAGTTGAGGATTGGGGATTGAAGATTGACGATTGAGGATTGAGCATTGAGGATTGAGTATTGAGGATTGAGGATTGAAGATTGAGTATTGAGGATAGAAGATTGAGGATTGAGGATTGAGGATTGATGATTGAGTATTGAGGATTGAAGATTGAGGATTGAGGGTTGAGGATTGAAGATTTGGAACTGAGTGATGAGGGTGAGTGATGAGAATTGATGTTTGTGGATTGAGATTTGAGGATTGATGAATGGGGATCGAGTATTGAAAACTGCGAATTGAGGGTATTCTATTCAGGACTGAGGATTGACAATTGATTGTTGAGGACTGAGGCTGAAGACTGAGGATTCAGGATTGAGGTTTCGGGATAGAGGTTTGAGGACTGAGGATTGAGGGTTGAGGATTGAGGATTGAGGATTGACCGATTGAGGATTGAGGGTTGAGGATGTAGGATTGAAGAGAGAGGACTGAGTGTTGAGGGTTGAGTGTTGAGAATTGATGTTTGAGGATTGAGATTTGATTATTGAACGTTGTGGATTGAGTATTGAACCACGAGAATTCAGGATATTATCTTGAGTATTGAGAATTGAGGATTGATGATTGAGTATTGAGGATTGATGGTTGATTGTTGAGTGCTGAATATTGAGGATTGAGGATTGAGCATTGAGGATTGAGAATTGAGGATTGAGGATTGAGGATTGAAGATTGAGGATTCGGTATTGAGGATTGAAGAATGAGTATTGAGGAGTGAGGACTGGGGATTGAGGATTGCAGAATGAGTATTGAGGATTGAAGGTTGAGGATTGAGGATTGAGGGTTGAGGATTGAGGATTGAGGATTGAAGATTGAGTATTGAGAATTGAAGATTGGGGATTGAGGATTGAGGATTGAGGATTGCGGATTGAATGTTGAGGATTGGGTATTGAGGATTGACGATTGAGGATTGAGCATTGAGGATTGAGTATTGAGGATTGAGGATTGGAGATTGAAGATTTAGTATTGAGGATTGAAGAATGCGTTTTGAGGATTGAGGATTGAGGATTGAGGATTGAGGATTGAGGATGGAGGATTGAAGACTGAGTATTGAGGAATGAAGGTTGAGGATTGACGGATTGAGGATTGAGGATTGAGGATTGGGGATTGAAGGCTGAGTATTCAGGATCGGAGATTGACGATTGAGGATTGAGGACCGAGGATTGAGGATTGAGGATTGAAGATTGAGTATTGAGGATTGAAGATTGAGGATTGAGGATAGAGGATTGAGGATTGAGGATTGAGGATTGAAGATTGAGGATTTGGGACTGAGTGTTGAGGGTTGAGTGATGAGAATTGACGTTTGTGGATATAGATTTGAAGATTGCAGGTTGATTATTGAGTATGAAACCTGTGAATTGAGGATATTCTATTGAGGATTGAGGATTGACAACCGATTGTTGAGGACTGAGTGCAGAAGATTGAGGATTCAGTATTGAGGATTCAGGACTGAGGTTTGAGGACTGAGGATTGAGGATTGAGGATTGAGGATTGAGGATTGAGAATTGAGAATTGAGGATTGAGGATTGAAGATTGAGGATTGGGTATTGAGGATTGAAGAATGAGGATTGAGGATTGAAGATTGAGGATTGAGGATTGAGGAATGAGCATTGAGTATTGAAGATTGAAGGTTGAGGATTGTGGATTGAGGGTTCAGGATTGAGGATTGAATATTGAGGATTGGGGACTGAGTGTTGAGGGTTGAGTGATAAGAATTAATGATTGTGGATAGAGATTTGAAGATTGCAGATTGAGTATTGAGTATTGAAAACTTTGTATTGATGATATTCTATTGAGGATTGAGGATTCACAAACTGATTGTAGAGGACTGAGTGCTGAAGATTGAGGATTCAGGGATTGAGGATTCACGATTGAGGTTTGAGGACTGAGGATTGAGGATTGAGAATTGAGGATTGAGGATTGAGGATTGAAGATTGAGGATTGGGTGTTGAGGATTGAAGAACGAGGATTGAGGATTGAGGACTGAGGATTGAGGATTGAAGATTGACTATTCAGGATTGGAGATTGACGATTGAGGATTGAGGTTTGAGGATTGAGGATCGAGGATTGAGGATTGAATATTGAGGATCGAGGACTGAGTGTTGAGGTTTGAGTGATGAGAATTGATGTTTGTGGATAGAGATTTGAAGATTGCAGATTGAGTATTGAGTATTGAAAACTGTGAATTGGTGATATTCTGTTGAGGATTGAGGATTGACAACTGATTGTTGAGGACTGCGGGCTGAAGATTGAGGATTCAGGATTGAGGATTCAGGATTGATGTTTGAGGACTGAGGACTGAGGATTGAGGATTGAGGATTGAGGATTGAGGATTGAGTATTGAGGCATGAGGATTGAGGATTGAAGATTGAGGATTGGGTAATGAGGATTGAGGATTGAGGATTGAGGATTGAGGGTTGAGGATTGAGGATTGAGGATTGAATGTTGAATATTGATGAATGAAGATTGAGGAATGAGGATTGAGTGTTGTGGATTGAGGACGAGGACTGAGGCTTGGGTATTGATGCTTGAGGTCTGAGGATGGAGGATTGAGGATTGAGTATTGAAGATTGAGTATTGAGGATTGAAGATTGAGGGTTGAGGATTGAGGATTGAGGATTGAAGATTGAGGATTGAGGATTGAGGACTGAGGATTGAGGATTGAGGTTTGAGTATTGAGGATTCAGGATTAGTTATTGAGGATTGAAGATTGAGGATTGAGGATTGAGTATTGAGGATTGAAGATTGAGGACATTGAGGATTGAGGATTGAGTATTGAGGATTGAAGATTGAGGACTGAGTGTTGAGGGGTTCAGTGATGAGAATTGCATGTTTGTGGATTGAGATTAGAAGATTGAAGAATGGGGATTGAGTATTGAAAGCTGTGAATTGAGGATATTCTATTGAGGACTGAAGGATTGACAATTGATTGTAGAGGGACTGAGTGCTGAAGGTTGAGGATTCAGGATTGAGGATTCGGCATTGAGGTGGTAAGGACCTGAGGATTGAGGGGTTGAGGATTGAGGGTTGAGGATTCGGGAGTGAGGTTTGAGCACTGAGGATTGAGAATTGAGGATTGAGGATTGAGGATTGAGGATTGAGGATTGAGGATTGAAGATTGAGAATTGGGTATTGAGGGATTGAGGATTGAGGATTGAGGATTGAGGATTGAGGATTGAGGATTGAGGATTGAAGATTGAATATTGATGATTGAAGATTGAGGATTCAGGATTGAGTGTTGTGGGTTGAGGACGAGGACTGAGGGTTGAGTATTGATGTTTGGTGTCTGAGGATTTGAGGATTGAGGATTGGGCATTGAGGATTGAGGATTGAGGATTGAAGATTGAGGATTGTGTGTTGAGGATTGAAGAATGACGATTGAGAGATTGAGGATTGAGGACTGAGGATTGAAGATTGAGTATAGAGGATTGAAGATTGAGGATTGAGGATTGGGGATTGAGGATTGATGATTGAGGATTGAGGATTGAAGATGGAGGACTGGGTGTTGAGGTTTGAGTGATGAAATTGATGTTTGTGGATTGAGATTTGAAGATTGAAGAACGGGGATTGAGTATTGGAAACTGTGACATGAGGTTATTCTATTGAGGATTGAGGCATTGGCAATTGATTCTTGAGGGACTGAGGGCTGAAGATTGAGGATTCAGGATTGAGGATTCGGGATTGAGGTTTGAGGACTGAGGATTGAGGTTGAGGATTGAGGATTGAGGATTGACGCTTGAGGATTGAGTATTGAGAATGGAGGATTGAAGTGAGAGGACTGCGTGTTGAGGATTGAGTGTTGAGGATTGATGTTTGAGGATTGAGATTTGATTATTGAATATTGTGGATTGAGTATTGATACTTGAGAATTCAGGGATATTTCTATTGGTACTGAGAATTGAGGATTGATGGTTGAGTATTGAGGATTGATGGTTGTGGGTTGTGTGATGAATATTCAGGATTGAGGATTGAGATTGAGGA